>NC_060210.1:147257500-147437500 GCF_021130785.1 Homalodisca vitripennis
AATGTCAGAGGCCTTTAAATTGTTACCACTCATTTATAATATTAGAACAAACACACTTCTCATAAGGCAGTAGAAATAAAGAAACGACACTAGTTGAGAGTCAATGTACAGTATACTGTACATATGTTTTTAGTCACTGATTTACACAAAACTAAGCAAATAATGACTGATTCCAAATCCTCAAAAATTAATATATACACTCTGAATGCAAAACATGTTGTTTCCTAACACAAAAGAACCTAAAATGTTGCCAAAACTTGAGTATAAAAAGCACATATTATAGCTCTGTAAACAAACAAGGCAGCACTGTTGCAGACATGTGGCACTCTAGTAGTTCAAGGGGTTTCCAATAGATGGCAATACCGTTCAATGCAAAATATAATGTGCAATATACTGTACAAAGCTTCTGAGATTTAACTTACATAGAGTTGAATTCATACCAATATGAACAGTGTAAATTTGATGTACACTGTACTGTACATTGGAACTGAAGTGAGGTAAAAAAAATGTATGTAGTGCCACTGAGGAGGTTAAACCTAGTGTTAAAAATGTGTTGTGACATCTAAAAATTAAGACTAGAAAGACTATAGTTTATGATACAAATTCATTTTACATTCTGAAATAACAAGCTTGTTTTTGAGGCCTGACACTCCAATCGCACCTGACCACAGTGTGATGAATCTTAATAGTGTCTGGTATGGAATGTCTGTAGGTGACTGCAGCAGGTATGGGACAGCGGCAGCTATCTAGAAGTCCGACAATAAGATATCTTAAATCAGATTTTACTTTTGTATTCCATAGAATGAGGTAGTTCAAAATGATATGCCACATAACCCCTTTCTATTTGGAAAGTTCTACTCAAGATCGCCACCATTATGACTATAACCCCTGAAATTTAAGCCCACCTGCTGGGGTCTAGGGGATGGGCTGACCTTTGTTCAGATGATCCTCAATGAATTGGATAAGTGCTTCCTCAGAGGTGACACTCAAGACCAATGGGGATTCTAATCCAACAATGGTACTGGACGAATCCTGTTGATTACATCATCATATCTACTGTATGATGATGTGATTCCATCCCCTTCAGAGAGATGGATGTCTTGGTAGATCATGTTAGGAGGAGTGGTTTGGAGTTGGTGATTGGCTATGATGCTAATTCACATAATGAGGTGTGGGGCAGCACCAACACAAACAGCAAAGGTAAGTCGCTTCTGGAGACATTATATACCCGCAGTCTAGTGATTGCAAATGTGGGTAATGTTCCTACGTTTCGCACACGGACACGTAAGGAGGTGATAGATGTGACCATGATGACGGGGGGTATGGTTAAACACAAGGGCTATCCAGAGAGTAACAGATGTTTTTGAATGGTGCGGTAGAGGGCAGGGTTACAGCCTCCATCTTGGTATCAAAACACTCTGGTGGTCAGTACGCATCCAGCTGTAGTTCTGCACGGTCTTTATCTCTTTTACTTTTCTTACTGTGATTAATTAAAATGAGTGGTATACTGACTTTAAAAATGGCCACACCAATGTTCATGACGATAGTCATAGCGGTCGGCATAGCCTAGTGACTAGATTTGATGTTGAAAATCAATGACAAAGTTCGTGAAAATCGCCGATTTGTGGTCTCAGGGACAATAAAGGTATATGCATTACTGAACCGGAGCGAGTTCTAAAAGTTATGATGGGAACACACTTTCCAGACTGTATTTTTATGACAAAGATCAACCATTCAGCTGTGGAGGAAGAACTGCAGGGCACACCACTCACTCAGAATGGATTTTGATGTGTTGTGTAGTAGCCTTCAGAAGGATTGAGTGGGTGATTAACTCGTTTAGCCCATACAAAGCTCCTGGAGGAGACGGAGTGAGATCTGTTTGCATGCAGCAGGGGGGGATATTTTCTTTCTCCTGCTGTGCAAGCTGTTCAGGGCCTCTGTGGCCCTCAGGTACATTCCTCTGTCCCGGAGGATATCCAGGGTAGTGTTTATACCGATGCATGGTTCGACCTAAGTCCTTTAGGCCGATATGTCTGTCCTCCTTTCTTCTCAAAACCATGGAGAAGATGGTCCAAAGGTTGGCTTGCCTTACTATAAATTTGGGTTTTCTAATTGCGGCGGGGCGCAGTTCTAGACTGTTGACTCAACCTTGTCCCCTTGGACATTGTCACTCAGGATATGGCCAGGAGGAGTGCCTACTGTCTGCAGCAGGCGAGACTTTGTTCGGCCTCAGGCTGTAGCAGGTAGCACTGCAGAATTAGCATCCTGATTCAGAGAAATGCTCTGCACATGATATCAGATCAGATGCCACAATGTTTTACCTTGACTAACCCTTCAGGATTGTCATACCTTCTAGGGAGGCTTGGTCGGAGGGAAAAAAAACCTCTTCCACCAGTAGAGCTTGAATTGTTTACAGATGGCTCTAAAAAAAAGGGGCACAGGCACCGGAGTTGTGAGCGTATGATCATGTTTCACAGATAGCCAAGCAGCATTGAAGGCGTTGGATTCTTGTGTATTCAACTCCAAACTTGTCTAGGATTGCTATTAAGTTGTTTTTTCCCTCGCCAGAATGAACAATGTGACTATTTTTTGGGTTCCTGGTCATGAAGGGATCTCTGGGAACAAAAGAGCTGTTGTCCTGGCTAACTTAGACTTAGTGTCCAATATGATGGAACCTCAACCGTTCTGTGGCATTTCTAGCTGTGAATCCTTTGGGGGCTGTCTCGGAATGGGTCCACGGTGAATAAGAGAGAGGTGGAGACTGCATCTGGGTCTGAGAATGAGCAGAATGGTTTTACAGCTGCCTTCCCATAGGGTGGCATCTGACATTCTCTCACGAAGTAGATCGGTGTCTTCTCGGGTTATGGGTATGATTATGGGATATTAAAAATGAATTTTAAAAGTGTTCTAGGTCTAATGCACTGTCAAGAATGCTGAAACACTTAAAATAACAAGATCTTATAACCACAAAACAACATGGTTTTTTAAAAGGCAAATCAACAATCAGTGCCTTAACAAGCTTAGTCGAATCTATTCTGGATGAGCTAGAAGAAAATAATCAGGTTGTAGCTGTGTTATTAGACTATAGTAAAGCTTTTGACTGCTTGGGACATGATTTGATTATAGAGAAACTCACATCCCTGGACTTTAAAGGAAGATCTAAAGACTGGATCAAAGACTATCTCAGAGGACATAGTCAGATTGTAGAGATTCAGAACACATCAAATTGGAATAGAACTACATTCAGATCCAAACCAAGACCAATAAATAGAGGAGTCCCTCAGGGCTCAGTATTAGGACCCTTCCTTTTTGTACTTTTTACAAATGACTTCCCTAATTTCATCAGTGACTGCAATATTGAAACTATTGTTTGCTGATGACACTACTCTACTTATAAAATATATTACAGCACACGGACTTAACTCTGAAATAACTAAAACAACTAACAAAGCACTCCAGTACTGCCTTCAGAATGACTTGGCAATGAACCCATCCAAAACTCACTCAATTAAATTTTAGCAGAAGACTTGAACCTATACCCAATATCAATGAAATCATAGTGGAGGGCAAATCCAAACTATTAGGTTTAACTATTGACAAAGATCTATCCTGGAATGAGCATATTCAAATATTAAGTGAAAACCTTGGATCTGGTATTTTTGCAGTGCGTAGGATAAAATGGATAGGGGGGCTGGACGCTGCAAAAGTAGCCTACTATGCCCTAATAAAATCCCACATTCGGTATGCTCTAATAGTTTGGGGTGGCACTTCTGAACAAAACAACAAAATCCTAATACTTCAGAAGAAAGCAGTGAGGGCACTAGCAGACCTTAGTCCATTAGAGAGTTGTAGAAGTGCATATAAATCACTTAAGCTTCTGACGGTTGTGTCTTTGTATATAAATGCAGTGGTCATGTACACAGACCAAACAGACTTTGCAAGAGGAAGTGATGTACACTACTAAAACACTCGTAGAGCTAAAGATTATATTCTACCAGCACATCACACCACTAAATACAATAAGAAACCCTCTTACATTGGATGGAAGATCTACAACTCACTCCCTCTGGATCTGAAGAATCTTACTGGAAGACAACTCAAAAAGCAACTCAGAGACTGGCTGGTGCAGCGACCCTTCTAAATCCTAAATGAATATTTTGACTTAGTAAAGGACTCAAACAAGACTTTGTAAAGCCAGACTTAACTTTGTAATGTACAATTTTACTTTTGTAATGTATTGCATTTTAAGTTTGACACCATGTTATTTCTTGAAGAAATTAACAATAAAAATTCTTTGATTTGAATTTTGCTTAAGCTGCCACTCCTACTATTATATGGTTTCTCCTAAAGAAGCCACCTATCAGAGAATAACCAGTTATAAAGTAGAGGTGTTATCAAGATTTTCTTTAGATAGTCTATGTTCTGTTATCAATAATAACTGGTGTTTCACTACAAAGGAAGTAGGAGAGAATTTATACTTTGTTTGACAGTCAGTCAATATTTTGATGTGCAACTTTTATAGAAGTTAGTTTTTTATGAGTGCTGGTGGTTTTCTCTCAAGGTTTTAATTTTGTTAAAGTTTTGGATGATTCCCTAAAAACGTGTTTTATGGTGTTGTGTCAGTGACTATTTCTAATAGATTAGAGGCACAGGATGAGAGAGTATTGTGGTCTGTACTCTGTGTAAATGGTGATCTAATGTCTGTTTGTTCTGAGACTAATTGGGGTTAGTGCAGTCTCTGCTGTCTTGGTTTTTAATGTTTCCTACACTCTCTATATTGCAATATTCCTTCATGTGTTCTTAAAAAAAGTATGTTTTATGAAGAAGTCCTCATAACCTTTTTCACTACTCTTTGATTTTGAGTTGTGAACCAAAAAATTCTAAGCTATATTTTTGGTTTTAGACAGCCAGGTAAAGTGGAGATATTGGATTCTGAGGTCAGAGGATAATACATGTGTATTGTCTGTCAAGGTTAAGGTTTCTGTCAAGATATTCATTTATTTCTTTGCAGATTTGGCTGGTTCCTGAGGTTGGAGTTTGGTTCTGTTTTGTCAATGGTTTTCCAGGTTTGGTTACATGTATTTCTGGCTCCTGGGGTTAAGACATTAAAAGTTGTCTCCATCTGACTAAGTTTTGTTTTTATACCTGAAAGTTCAAGTAGAATATGAGTAGGGTTGTCCAGAGACTGTTTGTTTTTCTTTTCTCATTTTTAAGTTTATTTTGCACCACAGTAATAGTTTTTTCAAGTTTTCCAATTTTTCACATACAAATCTATGAGTTGTCATAGTTTTAGGTTATGTTTCTCAAAGATGTTTTAGGTTTCTTGGTGGAGTTTTCTTTTGTGAGTTAAGCCTGAACATCTGAGTTTAGTAAATGTTCTATTTGATTCATGTGTTTCCTTCCTTAATTTTCCATTTCTTCTAATGTTTCCTTAGTAATACTTAAATTGGTTTTTAATTTGAGTGTTTCTTTTTTTAAAGACTGATTTTCTTCTGCTAACGTATGTTGTAAATTACGTATGTGTTCTTAAAATTCAGTACTTGTTCAGTTATTAATATTTGGAATTAAAAAGTCAATAGTTTTAATAAGTCAATAATTTGACATTAACTTTAAATTATATTATGAATGATCGTATGTTTTTAAAGTAATGTATAGAATATAAGTGAATGTTATATTTTGATTGGTATATATAACTGGAAGTACAGTCAAAATTAGTTACCGTAGTCTTTGACAAGAAGTGCTAGATGAATTTGAACTGGCAGTTTGTCTGTGTCTTGTTTAGTAGTTTTGATTGTTCCACTATCGTTTTGATGTTTATACATCTTCAATGGTAATAAAACAAGATTAATATTCATGAGTAAAACGTTATATTTCGATTAGAAAAATTCCTTTATTTACAAGAAAACATAACACTTATAACATCTAAACTAAAAAAAAATAACATGACTGTTAGAAGTTTGTTTACTATAGTTGTTTTATTTAATGGAACATGATTTGAGGTTTGGTATTTCATTATGTACTTAGATGAAATAAAAAATAAACCCAGCTAAAACAAACAAGTTAAGGAAGAGAAATCAAAGCTAAGTATATGAGAAAAACATTGTAAAGTTGGATTTCTATAGCTTTTTTATCATTTAAGTTCACAGATTTATCTTCAAAGTAGATAAAAGTACTTACTTAAAAGTTACTTTATTGTAATAATTTCAAATGAAAAGCCCTCACAAAAAAGACATAAAATCCATAACAAATAATTCCACAATCATGTTATTTTATTGAAATCCTTCACTGTAAAAACTACTGAACTTAAAACATCTGATTTATACCAAACTAAGGACATATCTTCCGTTTATTCATTTTGAGATATTTATTATAGTAATTAAAATAGTACACATTTATATAAATATGCTATACAACATTTCAACAGATGTTGTAAAGTGGTGAAACTTACATGATTATCTGCTAACTGAAAACATCTTATGTAAACTTTGAATTATTATTCTTATTATTTACTATAAGATATTAAAAATACTTCAGCCTAAATATTTCTAGGAATTGTTCTTGGTACAGTTAATTACACACAAAGAAGTTCAAATCGCTTGGATTGTACAATTACCATAGCCAGATGGCTACACAACACCCTGTATCCTTGATTTTCCACTGCAAATATGTAGTACTTTTTCTACAAGTTTTGATTCTGGTACCATGTTGCACAGGTTTATTATTTTATGTAAGTGAGAGGCAGCAAAAGGATTCTGAAAAGAAAACAAGATTATTATTATTATAAAGGTAGAGCATGGATGACTGGTTAATTTTAAATAACTGCAAACTATGTGCTTAAACTAAAATTTTATTTATACAATAACATTTATGAAACCAGAGGATTTAATACTCTTACACTGAAATAAATCTGACAAGTGGGGGCCAATTTTTGGCAACAAAAAGTTGATCATGCATATTAGCTGATACTTTTTCTAGTAGGTATGCCTTTAATTTTGGCTCACTGTATGGCAAATCCCATCATTCAATTCATCTAGCATGAAGAGGTTATCTTTGTAAACCTTTTCTTTGAGTAGCCTCCATAGTAAAAGACTAATATGCACACATCAGGGGATTGTGAAGGCCATAACATATCACCAAATCTTGAAATTAAAAGTTAGGAAAATACGCGCCTAAGAACTGCAATTGAAGATCTAGCACTGTGTGTCATGGCTCTATCTAGTTGGGGCTATATTTATTGAGCCTCCATTCTTTGCGTATCTGTGATGAAATAATTGTTCACCATCTCAATGTAAAACTTAGAGGTAACAATTACATCAACTCCATTTTCTTCAAAGGAGGAACATTGATACCAGTAAAATGTTTTATCTAAAATATATGTATAAAAGCATAGTTAAAGTTGTAAGGAAGTGAGTTTAACATAAAAGTTATTGAGTTCAAAGCTTGCTATGTTGGAATATATCTTGGAAGTATTATATGTTATATCTACACAAATATGTATTCTTAGCTTTCAAGACTTGCAAAAGATGATAAGTTTTAAATACAAATATATATTTTTATTGAAAACTACTAATTTTTTAATGAAATAAATATTATAAAACCAACCTATGATAAAAATCTGTATATTATTTACAGTTTCTAGCATATCTCAATAGATGACTTTTCATTTGGATCAATATCGGAGCTGAGCAATGCAACTTAAAGTAAAATACAGGGTCATACTAAGGGTGTCCTTATAATAATATACAAGTCTTTATTTCATCACTCAGTTGACCTATGTAGTCAAACATCTGTATCCACAATCTCAATCTGGACACACACGGACATTATACTATGTATAAATACTATCAGTCTGGCATGATCATCATCATTCTGCGTGTACAACAGAAAACACAGCTTGTATTGTAGTATGTAGAGTTTAAATCTGTGATTGTTGTGCAACAACATTTTTGACGAACTTCCACATACAATTAAAACTATTCTTCATTGGTTTAAACAGTTCCAAAGAAACTGGACCATTAAGACATTAAGAAATCTCCCACCCAGCCAATTATGTCAGAGTCTGCAGATCCTTCAGTCATATGTTCAATACAAAAATAAATAAATGAAGCTCCATATATTTCGTAGTACAATTTGAAATGCAAACTGTTTTCTCAGTGTGAAATACCAATGAACTAGATCGCCCAATTGAATGAATAATAAGGAAATCAAAAGAAAGTAGATGCAATTTAAACTTTCACAATAAATAATATATCATTTTATATATAAATATTTTTAGAAATAAAATTAGATGGGCATTTATATCTGATATTATAGACTGCCTATCTGCTTGTAATATATCCTACATGGTTTAAGACTAGGGATTAAAACCCAGTTTGTAGGTATTCTTACTGAGGTAATCACAGGGAAGACATATGTAATGTTTAAGAAATTTGTTGGTTTAATCAAATCTACTTAACCATTTCTCAAGGTTATGGTCCACAATTTCCAAGCACTCTGTAACCTTTAATGCATTAATTCATAAACAAAAATGTTACCCCTTGCCTGAAATATGAGAAGACAGGTTTGGGCCCTTTCTAACTCAAATCTTGAATATACCACTGGTTTATTCAAAATAATTTGATTCATTAAATTTAATGTTTGACAATGAATGTTGATTAGCTTACAATTTTCATATTATAAATGTGTTTAATCCATAAATAACATGAGAACAATATAAATTGTAAATCTCAGACAATCTTGAAGAGTATAACATTGAACACTCACCTGACTGATACTGAAGCATTCTTTTATAATCTTATTGACAATTTTGTCAAAACAGTTGACATTCTGTTCTGTCAGTGCAGGCCTTTTGTTAATTTCAGTAAAAAATTGTTGGTTTTCAGTAAATGGGAGAACACTTCTTAGTAGTTTGCTGAAGGTTTGCTCAATCATTCTGCGTCCCTTAAAATACAAAATACTTATTTATAATATTAACCAATAACTTAACTTTCAAGAACTACAAAAAAACATATCACTTATTAGATTATAATGTATCTTAGAATTGTAATTAGAAAATCATTTTAATTAAGATTTTTAACAAATGATAAACTGAAACTAATTCAAATTAAAGTTTGGGTTATATTACTCAAAAGTACAATTTATAATAAAATAAGAACATTTCCAGCTTAAATTCTAGATACTGATACAAATATTTTAATGTGATAACTTGTTATTTTGGAGATGCAAATATTTTGGATTAATAATCTGAATGTTATCAGACAATTTCAAATAACAATGAATTCAATATAAGTATAGTCAAATTATAACACTTTATTTGCCAGAAAAATTAACATTGACTATCGGTTGACAAAATTGTAAAATTATACTATTCCAGAATGTTGATAACAATTACTGACTTTAATGAATGGCTTAAAATAATTTCTTATTGGATTGAACTTCTTTCATATTATCTTTAAATATGTTAATCAACTAAATAAAATATATTTTTTGTAATATGTTGTCTTATCTTTTTCATTTTTACCTTATCTTATGTAATTTCTGGGAAATTGTTTCTTTTTTATAACATAAGTTTTGTCCTTTAAAAACATATTTTTACAGTAGTAAAATAGTAATATGTGACTTTCAACTCATATTTTATTTTCTTATTAAAAATCAGGTGTATTTTCTGTTAAATAATGAATGACAAAAATTGTATTTGAAAAACTAAAACAAAATTATTTCTAATATGCAAAAATTTTACAACTGTTAACAACTTGAATTGCTTAAGACAATTATTTGCTTTAGTGATAATTTTTGTAATAAAGATGACATTGAGACGAATATGTAGAATTAATAAAAAACAGAGACAAATGAGTAACTGATTCAGTCACAGCATGATCAGGTCAGGCATGTAGTAGATACTTGCAGGTGTAATAAAACGTTCCAATTTAGCACTTGGATGGACTTTCATCTAAATCCCTTGTGGAAAAGTCAAATGATTCCTATAGACTTTATATTTGTTGTAGAAACTAAAAAAATGTACAACAAATGTAATTGTACAACACTTTACAGGTGTTGTAGAATTAATTATTATACTAAAATTAATGCTTGGAAACTAAAACATTATCTGTGTTAACCCTTTGATGGTCACGGCCCGATATACTGGCTCTGAAATTATATATCCGAAATGGTCGTGAGCTGAGATCTCAGCACCGCAGAATCAGTTCCAAAATGGTAACATGCTGATATAATGGCACCTTTCATTTTATTACATTATTTCCTTACTTCTTTATTTTTAGTTTGTAATGTAATGTCAAATGAAACACAAATAGATATCCTTTCAGACTGTTATAATTATTTTAAAGTTTTATTCACTTTTCTTGATAGAGTTCATACATATAATTTTGTTTTATACAAGATGTTGATATGATAAATTATTGTAAAGTGCTGTTTAGTGAGGTAAAGTGAGTAATGTGCAAGTATAAACGACTTCAGGCACTGTGGCTCCCACTGTATCAAGCTATATCCAGTTCACAACTAACTCTCAAACAGAATTTATAATACTTACCTCCATTACAGTGTGTAAAATGCGGCGCAGTTTAGTTTTTTCTGTTTTATCTTTTGCTTGTTTAATACGTTGACCAAGTATGGCAACTGGAACATGATGTGCTGGGACAGCATCCTATAGAAATAAAAATATTCAATTATTTCAAACTCATTTCAATGATAAAATTACTTAGATGTAGAGAAAAATATCCCTTCCAGTGCAGTTGAAAGAAAGGTAGATTTTATATGCGATTTTCATCTAGAAATAACTGAAGTTACAGTATTAGTTTTAAGATTAATTTGTACAATAGTAATAGTATGATAGCTGTTTTATGGTTGGCAGTTAATACTCTCTTAAAATATTAAGTATCATAACTATTATCAAGTATTATAGTATCAAGTATATATTATTAACTAGTGTCATTTGAAGTATCATAAAATTTTCAAACTCTTTCATCTTGACATCTCACAAGGTTTAAATATCTATAAGCATCACAGTGGTTTAAAAACATTGGATATTGTTTGGCTGTAATTAGTAAGTATGTAAACATTCTCACTTGTATTAATTTGATATTCTTATATGCTACTCAAAACGTGTATGGCACCCATCAAATAAAAACTTAGATATTAAATAAATTGTAGCCCTTTTCTATTTTTCACAATGTATATTAAATAAGATATAACCATTCCTATTTGAAAATTTGAACTGCCGTCATCTTGAAACATTGAAAGATATTAAAAATTGTGTAAGTATGATAGTAGTTTGAAATGGTTTGACATTTATAAACATTGATTCTTTTTTATCTATTTTAAATAACAACAGAGATAAAAGTTTTACAAAAAAGTGAACAATCGCCATCTTAAAACTTTTATTGATTAAGGCTGAATAAAGAACTAATATAAGGCATATGTACTCTAAGCGAGCTACAAGTGAGTCTACGTAACTTCCAGTCTACCAGGAACTGAAGGCCTCCAATGCCACTATACATATTAACTGTGACTGTGTGTATTAATGTTAAAGAAATTGATTTTGTAAATCCAAACTTCTTAAAATGATTGTAATTCCAGTTTTTATTGAAAGTATGTAGTATTGTTACTTTGTTTAATTGTTTGTAAGGAGTTTTTCCCTTAAAAATAAAAATTAATAAAGAAGTAAATAAAAATTTATGTTTCAAAACAGAAATATAATTTTTGTTCAGATTCTATATTTTGTTAGCAAACACATATAGACGTTTGGCACACTCTTAATTTAAAAAGTACTCTATTAAACATATTTGTATCAATTATATCGAAACATCAATAATTTTAATGAGTAAGTAGGATGCCAATTTAACACTCAAAAAGTATAATATATTAACCCTTTAACTAGTGAGTTTTTTCTTTAGAAGAGTGCCCTAATAAGTGAGTTTTTATCCAGCTATTTTCATCACTGTCAGAGTCACCTTCCTTGTTCATAAAAATATCAGCTATAAATTCGTCCAACAATCTTTCTTTCCTTGGCAATTTACACATTTAATAAATACACAAACTACATTTACGCGTTTTATACAATCAGTGTTTGCACAAATATCTATGTTTATTTATTCAAGGTAAACACAACAAAACGTTTACAAACTATTAGGTCAACCAGCAAGGTAAAAATGAGGTTACAACAAGTTATAAGATAGTATTATTATTATATACTTTTGTTGTAACTTCATTTTTATAACAATAGAATTGTACACAAACAGAAATAGAATCAACTGGTTACTTGTAACAACTGACAGAACACTGTCATATGGTGGTAAATTGGAACTGAAAATAATTCAACCAAAGAGTAGGCCTACTTGCAATTCTAGTTCAATGAAGGAAACTACTTGGAGCTATACCACACACATATTCAGACGAGAGATTACTTATTATAACACATTATTGTGAAAAAGTTTAGCGTAATAGCGCTTTCCATGTAGCTATCAGGATTCCTGCAGGTGGTATGTATTTCAAAAAATAAAATTGGATCTTATTGTAATTAAATATAGTCATAAATATTTATACTGTGAGAAAATTCCGAAAGTCCAATTTAAGCATTACTTAAACAGGAATTTAGGTGGCAAGACAAATTGTTTCTACTACATCATTGTATTAACCCAATAAAATCATCAAGATTTGGTCATATATTTTTTACATTAAGAATAAAAATTCACAAAATGTTACAAATTTGAACAAAATTTCAATTTGGTAAATTTATTGATTGGTAAAATCTGATTCAGTTCTAGAAACTGTTCTATTTAACAAAACAAAATCTATTTTTAATAATTATTATATAGTCATTAATAAACAATTATGATGTATGATGAACATTTATATCTGCATAATTAAATATATTCAAGTGGAGAAGGACTTGCGGAAATTGAGAGCGGGTCAGGGGGATTGTGAAGACAGGGAGAGATGGAGGCAGCTGGTTGGCGAGGCCAAATACTACCTAAGGTATCCATGGCCATGGGAGTAAGAGTAAGTATAATTAAATATAATAAATAGATACCATAGTTTAAAAACCCTAACTTACATCGTATTTTAAAGTGTACCGATCCAAGGGTGTTTCCTTGTACCCAATCACTTCATTCATTTTGGTGTTTCCAATGTCTATATCTCCATACTCCTCAACATGACTTGTGTTAGTTTCGGTTCGGACTTTTTGAAATTGATGATTTACGCTTTCCTGCCTTAAGTCCTCCTAAAACAGAATTTAATATTATGTGAAACAGTTAAAAAAAATTAATTCATGTCTTTCACCTTGATTTTATTCTACTGATTAGTTTTAAGACAAGCAATGTAATTCAATATAACAAGTTTTTAATCATAATTATTAATAATTATAGGTTGTGTTGGGCAAACTATATTAGTCTTACAGTAATACTCTAATATTGAACAACTTCTATATAACTCTTCCAAAAGACTGTTACTGTCAAAGTCAAACTTTTTTTATTACTAAAAACACTGAAATGGCATCACATTTTACACTGTTAAATTTAGAAATAAATAAATTAATGTGATGTGTTTTAATTAGGACAGTTAATTTTATATTGAAATATTTCATTGATAGAGGTTAATGATTGTTCTATCAGCCACCTGTGAAGTCTGCTTCCAGTTCTTAAATGTCTCGGTAATTGATATTACGCCAACGTATGCAGATCCTTGGAGTATACTACAGATTATTGGCAATACGCTGTTTGTATTTGTATAGTACTGCCTTTTTTGTGTTGAAACACTACCATCTGTAGTGTACTCGCTAGATCGTTTATAAAATGTTCTTTGTTTTTTCCAGTACACCCCAGTTCTCAAGCCTTGTTATAATAATATTCTGACTTAAGCAATAAAAATATTTGAGAAGTCCAGGAAGACATAGTTTTTAATGTTTAGATGATAATTCATTGCTGCCACAAGAACAAGACATTTTACAATATCTTTAAGACCCGACTTGTTGGTTTGGGATAGTATGGAAAGTGTATAGTTTGGGAGTGCTGATGGCCAAGTGGTCTAAGATGTTAGACTTTAGTTCTAATTTAGAGATAGCGCAACTTCAAATCCTGTTTGTGACCGTAGCACTTTATATGAGTACCATCAACATTGTACTCTATTAACTCTTCCCCTCATTCTGTTTGACAAGATCCTCGCACAGGCCAGTGACCCATGAGGACGGGCAGAATAAGATTTAAAAGGGATTGGCCTCCTCTTAAAAAAATGTTTTTTTATGTATACTGTACTGTTGTAATGTTTTCTTTAATATTTTTTATAGGCTCCTTAGCAACAGTAGTGAAATACTTGTTTAGACGAGATGCAACATTCTCTACATCTTGGGCTACTTCACTGTATAATTGGAGGTTTATTTAAAAAAAATTCTTTTACTTAACTATTACATTATTTATGACGTTCCACACCACTTATTTCTAATTGTTAGTATTATTAGTGTAGTTATATAATTTCATTAATGAGGATGCTGATTTTCTTAAGTATTTCAGTCTAAGGTCATAAACTTTCTTCATTTGAGCCTAGTGTCTCAATACTTGTGTCACCTGATGTGTAGCACGTTTGATAGCTGTTTCTTAACTGTATAGCTTCTGAGTCGGCAACATGTTTTGGCTTAAGTATGGGGCTTTGTCTTTTATTGTTTTAGGACAGACTGTATTAAATAAACAGTGATAGAGACAGCTTAGTGCTACAATATTAAAAGGTTTTTCTGCTGATGGTGGATAGATGACAGGTAGTCCATCCTCTGCCTGAAACAGGGCTTTTAACTTATATGGATTTCTATGATTGATAATTACACAGGCATTTGTAATTAATAACTGCACGTCTAGTGGCAAAGCAACTTAATACAAATCTGCAGCCACTGTGTTGCATAATACATTAGTATATGATCATCATAAGTTCTGCAAAAACTTTGTTCTACCAAATTAAAACATGAAAACTAAATATAATAGTGCAAATAATACTAATATAGTAAACTCAAATATATAAATTGTGCCATAACCAAATAAATTAGTTATTTATAACACACATTACTCCTGTTCATTAATAATTAATTACTACAACCTAGAGAACATTTAGGTCTAAAACAAGAATTCGTGCACAAGACTTATTGTATAATAATTATTTAAGAAAGACTGTATATGAAACCATCTTAGGAATATTTGGAAATCTGCTGATTGGATTGTATTAGTTATAAGTTTATCTGTTGAATTTGTAATAGTTATATGCAAGTATTTGTATATGATCAGAATGAAATCTTAAATTAATTTAAGAACTTGGATATTCCACAATATTGATAATTTTTAAGTAAACAAAACTTACGGTTTCTGAGTCTTGCATCCATTTAACACTAAAAACATCTCCGAGGTAAGTTTGGAGCGTTTCGTCATAGAAACAAGCATATGATGATTCGTGTGGATCTGCAGCCGTCATCACAAAAACTGAAAACAAACATTTCAATGTATGTACTAAACAGTAACCTTTGATGAGGATTAGCCATTTACTAAATCAGTTGGTTACTTTATATTGAATTTTGAAGTTTAATTCCTAATTTTCACATTGAGTTCCTAATTAGCAGTGATGAGTCAGTCATGTCCATTAAGAGCCTTGGCGCCAATCATGTCCACCCATTAATGGTCATCACTCTTTTAATTTGTATTAAAATAAGAAATTATGTGTTTTTATACAAAAGGTGTAGTATTTTTGTGCTTCTAGTTCCTCCATTGCTACAGTATGGATGTTTTGCTGCATTTAGTACACCATTGTGTTTTTCTACCTTTGTCTTAGGGTATTCAAAAGTGTCTGCCATTTGTTTTTAAAACATTTTCCGTATAATGAGTTATACTATATACTAAAAGGATGAATTTCTACCAAGTTTAAACATTGATTGTGATTTATCTATCAGTGACCAGTGATGGATTTGTTTGATAACAAACTAAATAGCAATGTCAGCTATATTTTAACCTGTTTTCAATCAATCTAAACACGTGTTTGTACGCTCAGTTAATTTCTACCGGTATAGACGAGGTTATCTTCAATAACTACTGAACCTTTTTGAACAGGTTTGGGAGATATGGTAAGAGATTACAATCATGTCGTCAGATTTTATTTATTTTTGTTAGTCAATCAGTTTTGTGCCATGTCAGTGAATACATATATTTTTGTATGCCAAATATGCCATTCATCAATGAGGAAGCTATCTTGATGTTGATGGTGTTTATATGCATTACGTGTTGCATATATGCATGTTGATAGACACTTTTCACAGGACTATTTGAAACAGCTACTTCATTTAGAGACTTGGAAAAATGTTTATAACATCCCCTCTGTGAAAGAGTCCTATGACCATTTTCAGGAAATCATCATTAAGACCCTCAAGCTACTAACATACCCACATAATAAAATCCCGTCTGAAAATAAAATCAAGGATTTAAGTAACTGATAAAGAATCTGAAAGATTAAGAAAATCTTTTTCCAAATTACTGGAAACGGGAATGACAACTGGCAGCGTGGACGATAAAGTAGAAACGGATACCTAAAAAAAGATTTTGATTTTTACTTGCAAATCCTGAGAAAACTTCAGAGTTTATTAACAACTCAAACAACACACAAAGGGCTATTTGGGATGTTATGAACTATGAACAATGCAAAAATAGTGCAAGGATGAACCAATTGAACTCATAGTAAATGAAAAACAAATTCAGGACACTTCTGAAATTACACACTTCACTTCACAACACTTCAACCATCATTTTACACAAATAGCCGACATCACTCTCTGTAATGCTGGCCAAGCAGTAAATAAACTACCAACATACAAAAACTGGTGATATACCTGACTTCATCCCTCATCCAATTACACCAGAAGAAGTCCTACATGAACTAACATCCCTAACCTCAAAACCATCAGCAGGTGTTGATGATCGCACCTGCACACTACTGAAACACTGCAAGGATGAAATAGCAAGTCCCTTATGTCACATAATAAATCTGCCATATTTTTCACAAGGTATCTTTCCAATGAAACTAATACTTGCAAAAGGATTCCCGAAACATAAGAAAAGCAGTGTAACATCAATGGAAAATTATAAACCAATGTCGATTCTCCTAACAATATCTAGAGTAATTGAAAAAAATCCTGCTGAACCAACAGATAACACATTCGACTATTCACATCTTGATGACTCAGCAGGTTGACTCCCTTTGAGAAAAATCCAGTACTACCGCTACATTTCAACTAATGGAATTCATTATCTATCAATTTGAAGAAGATGACTGCTGTGCTACTACACTTCAGTAAGGCATTTTATTTCCTAAACCGCTCTCTACTTCTCCACAAAAAGTAGGTAATATGAGCATTAGAGGAGCATCGCACACCTGTTTTGCTAGCTACCTGAAGGACTAACAGCAACTAGTTGAAATGAACTATACAATAAATAACACATCCCATAAAGCAAGATCAACCCTACACCCAATCACTATAGATGTTCCTCAAGAATCTATAAATGGAACAGTACTTTTTATTATGTTAACAAATTACCTTCAAAACTATCATCTTGACTGGGCCCCAGCCTATGTTATATGCACATGACACAACCCTTCTTATTACAAAAAAGACTCAATATTTCTTGAAATCTACTTTTTTGTAGCTTTGAATACCTCTGCATTACAATTGATGATAATATCTCTCTAAAATCAGAAATTTATGACCTCTGCAGTGAGCTTAACTCTAGTATCTATGCCCTTAAAAGGTAAAAATCTCTTGTAACAATGATACTGCCAGGACAGCATATTTCTCTCTTTTCAAATTTAGTCTGAGGTATGATTTATTAGTTTTGAACAACTCTTCAGCAAGAAACGGGGAATGTATTCTAGTCCTACAGAAAAAAGGCAATTTGAATACTAGCAGGACTGACTCCCCTAGCTTTATGCTGCCAACCCTTTACAGAACTCATTGTACCACTATACATCTGAGGCCACCTGCTTCACAATGGCTCAGAAACCTGACTACCCAGGTGACAATCATAGCTATTACACTAGAAATAACTATGACTATAACTTATCTACACCACAAGATGCCATTTGAAAAGAAACCTACCTAATTTGGAATAAAACTGTAAAATCAACTCCCAGACAACCTGAAGAGATGCAGAGAAAACCAGAATTCTAAGATATCACTTAAGACCTGGCTTCTACATAAGTTTTTTTATACTTTTGAATATTTTTTTAATGCTTGATTTTTTTCATTACGCCGTTACTGTAATCAATGTTCATGTAAATAAATAATTTGATTGACTGATTGGAATGATAACTCCCAAGGTTGTTTATGTTAGTATACTCTAACTCTTTCAAATATATAGAAACTTCATAATTTTGAAGACAAAAATCGTTATAAGTATATAAGTTTGTTTGTAAGTGTGGACTTGATTGTAACAATCAATCAGAAATTATGTTGGTATTAACTGGTGTTTTCATTGTAAAGTATACTTCTAAATTTCAAAGGGCCACCATTATCTTGATATCATAACAATTATTGAAAAATGTGTAAGAATAAATGTTGCTTGAAAGTGCATGACACTTTAATAAAGAGCATTAATTTTGATTTATGTTGTGAAATGTCTGAAATACAAATTTTTTCATAAATGGGAATAGCCTGCCATCTTGTAACGTTTTATTGGTTATCGTTCGCTAAAAACCCATCTAATATATGTAAATGCTATGTCTGTACCAAGATTAGACTAAATGTATTAAGAACTATGACAGTTATTGTGTTCACACTTATTACTGCAATGTTGTGTACTACTCAACATTTTGTACACCCACAATCTGGAACTCAAATGAGCACACTCTTTAAAAAATACTTAAAACAAACATTATTTTAGGTAACCTGAGAATTAAAACACCTTTTTTGTTTTGATCTAGGAAATGACTCTAAGGTATTTCTGCCTTAAGAAACATTGAAAAAGTGCAAGAATAAAAGTTGTTTATATTTACGTAATATTTTTTACATCTATCATTTAGGGTCTATAGTAGGAGTTAGTGGAGTTGGAATTTTTGTACAAATGCAAATAGTTGCCATCTTGAAACTTTTTATTGGTTAAAACTGGTTAACTAATTCATCTACGTACAAATAATGTCCCTGAACCAAGTTTAGTCCATTAACAATTACGACAGTTAATGTCTTCACATGTTTTATTGCATAAGCTCATACATATATATTTTAGAGATTATGGTAGCTTTGAGTTCTAGAGTTTCAGAGAAAATGCAAAAAACCTCAAGGAAATTCCTTCATGAGGGTGATTGCAATAGACAGATTTCTATGAAATATATCTAAAATTGCTTTACCAAATTGTTCCAATTGCCAAGACCAATCACCACAAGTCGTTGAGATTAGGCTTGCGAGATTCTTGAGAACACACATGTGAACCAGGCCTTACGACAGAGTCAGGGGGATGATGTATGTCGATTCATTTAATTGCAAGTTGTAAAGATTTTTGAACAAAATTCACGGCTTATTCATGGTTTCACAGTTTTTACGGTCGGGTGGGGACCCTGATTATGTAAAATTAAAGTATCTCATCAACGTTTTTATGTGTTGATGGACGTTACAACCTGTAGTTGTTTGTAAGATAATTAAAATAAAATTACTGGTTTAAGCTATTCCAACTTTCCAGCATTGGTGTTGGTTAGTTACACAAAACATAACAGCTCAGCACACTAACTATGAAAGTTGTATTGCACACAAGCGGGTGGAACTTCTTATTTCGATTAGTATTGAAATATGAGCAAGTACTCTCCGAGAGGAAAATTGATAATATTACAATACAATTTCATCACCTCGTCAAGTGTGGAAGTGACATCCTGTTACTGCAATCATTGACATGTGAATGTTGAGGCAACCGATCTAGGATTAATAACTTTTACTACTGTTGTGTGTAATCTATTAATACTTACTGTTTAAATTATCTGGCAGCAGATTATCAAATATAGATCCAGACTCACAAGCTTCTACGTAAAAAAACATCTGTGAACATTTGTTTACAAATATAGTATGTAATTTGTAGAAATACCACAAACTAAGAAGGGTTAGAAATAGGATTTTAGACAAAATATTTAGGGTGTGTAGATAAACGTAACAATCAAGAAGATCTGGGTTTACTTCAAAAATATGACAGTCTGAAAATAAAAAATATGTAAAGATTGTTTTAATTTCAAAATTGGTATTTCTTTTTTACTGAGGAATAAACACTGAGCTTGACACACTAATGTAATGTTTCCTGTGTTAAGATGTTTGAACTTTCTATGAGTTCAAAAATTAAGAAAATAAACTATTCTAGGACTTTAGGAAATGTTTATAATTAAATGTAGCAACTTTAATTACCCATTCATGATCTTATTAGTTTTTACCATATTAAATTTTAAGAAATTCAACCGTCTGCCATCTTGAAATGTGATATGATAATATAACATTAATTTTTCTCTTGATTTGAGACAGCAAGAAAAATAATTGTACCAAATTTGGGTTTTATATCTTTACTGGTTGATATAATAAAACATTTAAATTAAAAACCAAGTACAGATAGATAGACTGTAAATGAAAAGATATAAACCATTGCTTGCATTTAGTTTTTAATTTCTCTTAATCAATTGAACAATATTCTAAAGTTTGTGTAGAGAGTTTTGTTACACTCTGTGTATATATATATATATATATATGTAGTGTCAGCTGGTCAGCTGATTTAAAAATATAATTTATTTTTAATATTGTAAAAGATATAGACCACCTGTTTTGTTTTGGTCATTATTATAAAGAATTATCATCCTCTCTCTGTAAATACAATACTATTATTTTGACTAATTATATATCTTTAATTTCTTAATTAGGGAATTATTTAGTAACATATCATTCCCTATATTGGTGACCCCGAAAAGGAAAGGACATATTATTCAAGACCCACTTTTATTCACATTCAATGGAAGATTTTCAAAGGCAAAACGACATTTTGCGGACTCAAGTTGAAGATCTGCAACGTCATCTTCAAGGTCAGCAAGAAAACAATGCTGAAGAGATTCACCATCCTGATAACCAGGACAATGAACATGCGGAACCTGATATACAAACTGCAGACTCTCCCCAACGTGTCGTCAATTGGGTAAGTGTCAAACTTCCACCCTTTTGGCCCGAAGATGTGGAACTATGGTTTGCACAAGTCGAAGCTCAGTTTACCATCGCCCATGTTACACAGGAGAATACAAGATTTGCATACGCGGTAAGTCAGCTAGTAGGTCGCTACGCTCATGAGGTAAGGGATATAATTAAAGCTCCTCCTGTAGCCAACCCTTACACGCGTCTCAAAACCGAACTTATCCAAAGGCTCTCTCTCAGTACCAATCAACGACTAAAACAAATTCTGACGGAGGAAGAAATGGGATCTCGTAAACCATCTCAATTCCTTCGTCATCTACTATCGCTTTCCGGTAACACTCCAATACATGAGGATCTTATTCGTCAACTATGGATCACTCGCCTACCATGCCAAGTCCAAGCAATACTGCAGGCACAACCTCAAGAACAGTCACTAGAGCAAGTAGCTCATGTTGCTGACAAGATATTTGAGGTAAGCCCATCAATCCCTTTGAGTACAGTTCAAAGCACCGCAACTCCGAATGTAAGTGTATTTACTTTGCCATCTACAGTGTGTTCTCTCAACCGTAAAATTGTAAATATTGACTCAGAACTCACCTTGGTCATAAAGGAATTGACGGATAGGATTTCTCAGATCGAGACAGCACTCTCAGCTCATCATCCTGGGTCTCGCTCAGACTTACACGGCCAGGATGGTTCTAAATCATTATCTAGCTCCTCCGATATATGTTGGTATCATTTTAAATATGGTAAAAAAGCTAATAAATGTATCAAGCCCTGTAAATTTTCCCAACAGCAGTCAATAATGGCATCTACTGGCTGCTCAACTGGAGGACGACGCCTTCTCATCAGTGACCGGGTTACTGGTACTAAATTTCTCATAGACACTGGTTCTGATCTCTGCTGCTACCCACGTCACCTACTACAAAACAGACCACAACGCGTGGACTACGACTTGGTTGCAGCGAACTCATCACAAATTCACACCTACGGTTTAAGAAATTTTGGTCTAAATCTAGGTTTGCGACGCATCTTTGCATGGAAATTCATCATCGCTGATGTCACCATGCCCATCATTGGATCTGATTTTCTTGCTCACTACGGACTTCTTCCTGACTGTCGCAATCAACGCTTGATTGACTCAACAACTAATTTAACAGTAAGATGTCAAACTTCTGATGCCTCTGTTCCTAGTGTGAAGACCCTCACCGAGTCTTCTCTATTCCACGCTGTGCCTGCTGAGTTTCCTACCCTCACTCGTCCGGCTGGAACACCTCGTGAGGTGAAGCACAATACATTACACTTCATCAAGACGACGCCTGGCCCTCCAATCTCTTGCCGACCTCGCCGTCTTGCACCTGATCGCCTTAAAATCGCCAAAGCCGAATTCGATAGTATGGTCCAAGAAGGGACTGCCCGACACTCTGATGGACCTTGGTCGTCTCCTCTGCACTTAGTTCCTAAGAAGACTGATGGTTGGCGACCGTGCGGTGACTACCGTGCTCTAAACACTAGAACCATTCCTGACAGCTATCCGGTACGTCACATTCATGACTTCAATCATCAAATTCGTGGGTGCACAACATTTTCGGTCATTGATCTAGTAAAAGCTTACACCCAAATACCAGTAAACCCTGACGACATCCCTAAGACAGCCATAACCACACCTTTCGGTTTGTTTGAATTTCCCTTCATGGGGTTTGGACTCAGAAATGCTGGACAAACATTTCAGAGATTTATCGACGAAGTGGTTTCAGGACTTGATTTTTGTTTCCCATACATTGATGACATACTTATTTTCTCACAAACATCCGAACAACATCAAGATCACCTCCGTATCCTTTTTCAAAGACTCACAGACTATGGAATCCTTGTCAACGCTAACAAATGTGTCCTTGGAGTTCCAATAGTTACCTTTCTAGGCTACGAAGTATCTGCCAGTGGTACTAGACCTCTTCCCGATCGTATCACCGCTCTTCAGAACTTCGCTCGCCCGGAAACTGCAGAGGGACTACGTCGTTTTCTGGGCATGATTAATTTTTATAGAAGATTCATTCCTTCTGCATCTCAACACCAAGCACCACTTCACTCTGCTCTTGCAGGCCTAAAAGGAAATCAGAAGATAACCTGGACCACCGAGTTAGAACAGGCCTTCATCAATTGCAAGGAGAATCTCTCTCAAGCAACTCTGCTCAATCACCCTGACCCAAACGCTCCACTCGGACTTTTCACTGACGCCAGCACCTCATCTGTTGGGGCATGCCTTCAACAACTCGTCAAGAATGAATGGCAACCACTTGCTTTCTTTTCTCAAAAACTTACTGCAAGACAAATAGAGTGGCCCGCCTACTACCGTGAACTCTATGCAGTCTACTCATCAGTACATCATTTTAGACACATTTTAGAAGCTCAACGTTGTACTATATTCACTGATCATAAACCATTGACATTTGCTTTCCAACAGAGAAAAGATAAACTTCCTCCTGTTCAAGTCAATCAACTATCATTTATTGCCCAATTCACTACTGACATTCAGCACATATCTGGATCTGCAAACATCGTTGCCGATACTTTCTCACGTGTCGATGCCGTTTCAGGAATCACAACTGTCGACCACTGTACTCTTTCGCAGGCTCAACGAGAGGACACTGAACTTCAAGATCTTTTGAACCGTGACACAGCATTGAAGCTCAAGAGAATCACAGTCCCTGGTTCAAACGTTGACCTCTTCTGTGACACTTCTAATCCTTCACTCCGACCATTTGTACCTGCTCCTCTCAGACGACTGGTTTTTGACTCTCTACACAACTTAAGTCATCCCGGCATCAAAGCTTCAGCTCGCCTCATATCTCAACGTTTTGTTTGGCCTAATATTCAGCGAGATTGCCGCACTTGGGCCCGAACTTGTCAGCTCTGCCAACGTGCCAAAGTTTCATGCCACGTTCACAGTCCACTTGGAACAGTCAATCCACCATCTGCTCGTTTTCGTCACATTCATGTAGACATAATTGGACCACTCCCACCAGCTGGCCCGTACCGATACTGTTTGACCGTTATTGACAGGTTTACCAGATGGCCAGAAGTTCACCCACTTCAGCAAATCACTGCTGAGGAAGTCGCCGAAGCTTTGGTGAACTGTTGGATATCCCGTTTTGGATGCCCAGAACGTATCACAACGGATCAAGGTCGTCAATTCGAATCTGGACTTTTCAAACGTCTCACCTCTACATTTGGGATTGAACGTCTACGGACCACCAGTTATCACCCACAACCCAATGGTATGGTCGAACGTTTTCACCGTCATCTAAAAGCGGCCATCATCTGTCACCCGGAATCAAGCTGGCTCCAAGCCCTCCCTCTAGTCCTGCTTGGTATCCGAAACGTATACAGAGAAGATTTAACAACGTCCTCTGCTGAACTAGTATACGGAGAACCCTTACGTCTACCTGGATCACTCCTTGCCAGCCCTCCGGGGTTGGGACGCAGTGAAGACATCTCTGACCTTGTTGTCAGGCTGCAACGTCAAACATCTCGCCTTCAACCTGTCTCTGGCTCAGCTCACAGCAAACCTCAGACATTTGTCTTCCAGGAATTATCAACATGCACTCATGTTTTCTTACGTGACGATACTGTGCGTCGAGCCCTGCAACCTCCCTACAGCGGACCTCACAAAGTGCTCAGCCGTGACGACAAAACTATGACCAGATCGCAGATAGAAGCTCTAAAGTAAGCATTGACAGAGTGAAGCCTGCTTACATCCTACCTGACCCTTCCCCACAGCCTCAACCAAGAAGCGCCCACACACCGGTACCCAGCATCGGTACACCTGCTGCAGACCCGGACAATGCAACACCAGAGTACGCTACCAGATTTGGTCGCAATGTGCGTTTACGGCTTGATCCCTGACTTCCAGTCTCCCTAGGGGGCTCATGTAGTGTCAGCTGGTCAGCTGATTTAAAAATATAATTTATTTTTAATATTGTAAAAGATATAGACCACCTGTTTTGTTTTGGTCATTATTATAAAGAATTATCATCCTCTCTCTGTAAATACAATACTATTATTTTGACTAATTATATATCTTTAATTTCTTAACTAGGGAATTATTTAGTAACATATCATTCCCTATATATATATATATATATATATATATATATATATATATATATATGTATATATAATACATATATACATTTATATGCATATAACTTATATATTTATTTGCAGTTACCCGCGGCTTCACACACAGTTTTCAAAATAGAAGGGCATAGTGAATACATTTATGATTTAATATGATAGAGCCCTATGATAGTTTTCAAACAGAAGCAGACATATATCTGGTGGTTATGATTTCAGTGCCCATGGTTAAGACATTCAAAAAGTTAAATACATTTTTATGACTTTTATTAACAGATTTAGCATGTGTAGGAGCATACATTTCTTGTTTGAATCTTTTACATTTCTGACTTCACAGTTATGTTCACCTGCTCTAATGCCCTCATAAAGAAAATATATACATAAAAAAGGTCTCAGAGACCTACTTCAGTTAAAAACATCCAGATGAAGAAAATATCTATGTAGGACTAAGAAGCCCTACGTCTACAGCCTTTTTATACACAGACATTACTAAAGTGTCTATTCCACTGTTTAAACTCACTTCTAGTCATGAGTACCACAGCTGAATTTGCCTTGTTGCCCTGATCAAAAATATATATAAATTGGTTTTCATGACTTACTTAAAGTATGTACTGCTGACCCTTGTAACCTACTTCCAGTATAAAATATGTAAACTTGTAAAGTGCTATAGTTGAGTTTGCCTTAATTATAACGATGAAGAAAATATATATATTTACGTATGACTGAAAAGTTACTCTGGTGTAAAAGTGTCTATTCCGGATGTTTAAATTCAATTCCGGTTTAATTTATTTACGGTTCTACAGTTAAGTTTGGGTTATTTCCCCATCCAAGACAATATAATATGGATGTAGAGCTTGGATACCAACTTTCTGATGCTATAATTGGTTTTGATTTTTTACTCCAATCAAGAAAATATAAACATACGTAAGCTTGATTGGTCAAAAAGCATATGTTTACTTCAATCAAAAAGAATCTGACATCATTTGTGTTTTGTTACCAACATAAGCCACAGTATAAATGGCCCCTACCCAATGTAAAGGAAACCAACCAGTTTTGATTGAGGACATTATGTGCGTTCATTCATAGTTCATTCATTATGAGTACATTCACATCTTTGATGATAAAGTTGGGTTTTATAACAGTGCTAAAAAAACTATTTCCAATGCATTTGATGGTTTAAATTCGTCATTGGGACAATCTGTAGCAAAAGTTAAATAGTAATTTTATCTTTGCAATCTTCATTACACAACTGATCAAGCACTGTATGTTAATATTTTATAAAATTTTAATGTAAAAAAATGTTTCTGCCTCATTGGCGAACTTCAGGTGAAAGTGTCAAATTTGAATTATGTTTAGTAAATATTATAATTATTTTTCTGAATTTTAAAGTAAGTATTCTAGGAAACTTTTTCAATTTTTCTTTCCATTTCAACCTTCCTTGGACTTCAACAAATACAAAACAAAAACAAAAAGATGAATTGGTCTAGCTGTTTACGAGATTAGCACTTAGCAACACATTTATCGGTTCACTTTTATCTACAAGATGTTTACTTTAAACCCAATTACTAGTTAATTTTTTAACCAAAATATTGTTTTAAAAAATTAAATAAACAACTCTTCATTAATACATGCATTATCTAATTCTGATAAAAATAAAATTGAGATTTTATTCTGTTGTTTGAAATTAACGCAAGAATCTGGAGGAACAATTGTTTACGGTATTATGATTTAATGAATTAACTTACTTTGGCAAAACGTGACTTATCAGCCATACTCTTTAAGGCAGCAATCACTTCCATAGCTGTAATCTCTTCCTCTGGCATGAGCAGGACACCAGGCCCACCGTGATCGACAAAGTTCACAAAAACATGATCGTTAGGTCCACTGAAACCAATTTTAAAATTAGTAAAATGTTATGGAAGTTACATATTGTACTTATTGGTTAAAAAGCAAATATTATATGAAATCAGAAATCAGAGATTCTTTATTGATAATCTTTAAGATTACAAGTAGCGTCAATGAAAATAAGATGTACATAGTTATTATTTAAGTCTTAATATAAAAAGTATTAGTGGTCTTGATTGAGTTGCCTCCAAGAGTAGAATTCCTCTATTGTATAGATGGTTCTCTGCAGAAGCCAGTTTTTCATTACTGTCTTAATTTTCTTGAGATTATCTTGATTATTCTTGATTTCTTCTGGAGGAGCATTAAAGAGTTTCTTCCCAGCGTAGGTAGGTTTTTTCTCAAATAAGGCTGTTCTGTGAAGAGGTAGTGGGAAGTCTTGACCATGTCTTGTTTTATGCTCATGGAGGTCACCATTTCGAGGAAGGTCTCTTGTTAGGCAATACAATATTGTTTCTATTATGTAAAGGGATGTTACCGTAAGTATTTTCAATTCTTTAAACCTAGCTCTACAACTTTCTCTAGGTCCTAGGTTGCTCATTAAACGTGTAGATTTTTTTGGACTTCAAGAACTTTTGAAAGTTTGAATTTTGTTGTGCTTCCCCATGCTGCTATTCCATACCTAAGATGACTTTCAAATAGTGCATAGTATGCTATTTTAGTGGATTCAAGGTTGCTAGTTGCATGGGTTCGTCATAAGGCATATAGAGATGAATTTAGCTTTAAGCATAAATTATCAATGTGATTTGTTCAAGTTAAATTATTATTTATTGTTATTCCTAAATAATTCATGTCTTCTGCTTCTTGGAGGTCAGGGAGTTCGGACACATAGTTTTTATTACTTCCTATAGTGATTTGCTTAGTCTTGGAGCTGTTTAATACTAGATCATTGTATCTGAAATATTGTTGGGCCATATTAAATGAGATGTAGGAGTTTATTTCCAACTGTTCAACATCCTTTTGGGCAGATAGCAGAACAGTATCGTCTGCATACATAATAGAATTTGTGTAGTTTTCCAAGATAAGTTTTCCAGTATAATATTAGAACGTGCCTATTGGTTGCAGCTGGGTAGTATGTCACATAATTT
Organism: Homalodisca vitripennis; assembly: GCF_021130785.1. Lineage (NCBI taxonomy): Eukaryota > Metazoa > Arthropoda > Insecta > Hemiptera > Cicadellidae > Homalodisca > Homalodisca vitripennis. The sequence continues at coordinate 147,285,806 of NC_060210.1, forward strand.
ATTGTATAAAAAGATACACTATTTATTGAGTTTATGCCATAATATTGAGTTTGTATATAAAGCAAGATATTTTATTTTAAGTGATGTATTATGGAAGTTTTCCCATATCCAAGGTAATCCCGGCCCCTTTTAGCTCAGTTAATAAGGCTCCCAGTGTATAAAAAATGGGTTTTTCCACACTGTTCCTTGCTTAAATGACATACTATGTATTCATATTAAGCATTCTATAATATTTTGGTAAAAGAATAGTTTTATCAAACTAATCTTATAGATCAGTGGCGTAGCGAAGGGGGGGTCCAGGGGGTCCGGGCCCCCCCCGAAATTTTAAGACATATTAAAAAATAAAGCATGGAGCAGGAGAAAAATGGACAGTTATCATTACTCTTGTCTACAAACATTAAATTGATTGATTTCACTGATTGAAGTGACCGTTGTTAAAAATATAATTGTCCTTTCGTTTAAATCATAAAGTTTCAAACGATACTTTTTTTGCTTGGCCTTTCAGATAGTGTAGTCTAATCACGGTATTTCTATAGGGCGCGGTCACGTGACGTCGCAAAGTAATCTGAACCGTAACACGGCGAACAGTTTAAATTAGCGACCACTTCGTTCAAATTCGTCGTGGGGACGTAAAGTGACTACATAGAATTAAGTTAAGACGTTGATTTTAGGTGTCATTAAACTGTAAACGTGTATATAATTATCGAAAAAATCACTTTCGGTCGGAAAATACACTTGAAAAACTCTACTGATTAGAACTTCAACTAATTTGGACTCCAATGATTGAGGTAAACGTGGGGTTTCGATTGAGTTAGGACGACGATTTTTGTTATTATTAAACTGTACACCGTACCTATATAATTATCGAGAAAAAAAATCACTTCCGGTCGGTAAATACCGAAGGAAAGCTCTCTACAGATTCAAGTTTTGCCAATTTTGGATTTCATTGGTTGAGTGGTTGAGGTAAAAGTGGTACTTAGGATTATGTTAGGACAGTGATTTTAGGTATTAATTCAACACCGACTAATACATATATAATTATCGAGAAAAAAAACAATTAAATCACTTTAAATTAGCGACTTTCTTCCTATGGAGTCCTACAGGGATCTATACTTGGACCAGTCTTGTTCCTTGTGTACATCAGCAGGCAGAACTCATCGCTCCTGAGAGGGAAAATGGTCCAGTATGTTGACGATACAACGCTCTGCATTAAAGCTCCAACAAAACATGAATTAGAAATCATTTCCTTTTTAGAACTGAATTCATTTATTCAGTTTTTTTCTAAATTAAATCTGAGGACCAACAACTCCAAATCAAATGCACTAAATTTCTGTTTGCGGCAAAGAGAGATTGATGATCGCGCTGCTGTGATGGCGGACGATGTCCTCATAGAGGAAACTGATTCCACCAAGTTCCTCGGAATGTACCTTAATCGAAGTCTGACTTGAGACAATCACATTGAAAGTACTTGCTCAAAGGTTTCTTCAGGCATTTATGCTCTACGGAACCTTTCAAAATTTTGCTCCCGGGATGTACTAAAAATGGCCTACTTCGGCCCTGTACACCCCCATCTAATGTACGAGTTGAGGCTATGGGGCAGCTGTTCTAAATACAAATTTGAGCGAGTCTTTAGAAGTCAAAAGAAAGCTGTTCGCATCATTTCAAAATTGAAATCCCGAAATTCATGCATAGATGCCTTTAGGGAGCTTGGATTGCTAACTTTGCCCTGTCTCTACATCCTCGATGTCGCCCTGTACTGCCGATTTAAGTGCGAGTTCGTCCGGGGCAGGGACGTCTATCAATACGGGACAAGAGGCAGGGACAACCTTCGGTTACATCCACACAGAACAGCCGCATACAAACGTTTGCCATCCGAGGTTGGTGTTAAGCTGATCAACAAGCTCCCTGATGAAATCAAAAATTTGAATGAACCAACAAAATTTAAAGCTCGATTGAGACACTTTTTGGTGTCGAGGGTGTTTTATTCAGTGGAAGAGTTTAAGATGAGCCGCTGGGATGAAATTTAAAGTAATTCGATCATCCTCTATTTCTGGTGGTAAAATTTAGAAGATTTTAAAACGTATGGCTGTAAGTATGTATCATTCTTAGGAATGAGTGTGGACTGTGTATGATCGGGTATGAATGGGGGCAATTTAAAATAGATATACATATTTCTAAATAATTTAATTTGACGATTGTATGCAATTTTTATTATTGTTGACACAATAAAAACCCCCCCCCCCCCCCACCCCCCCCCCCCCCCACCCCCCCCCCCCCCCACCCCCCCCCCCCCCCACCCCCCCCCCCCCCCACCCCCCCCCCCCCCCACCCAGTCCAAAAATAAGATTTTAGACTGCAAGAATTTTTAATTTTCTAAACATATGTTTGACTGAATCATTTTTTCTTTAAATTATGAATGATCCTAACGGCTTTTGTTGTTGAACCAGTATTTTGTTTAAATTAACTGCTGTGGTAGCCTCATAAATGACTATACCGTGAGCAATATGTGAATAAATTAGAGCATAATAGATCAATTTTTAAACTCCTAAACTGCATGCTTTAGGCATTTGCCTCAGTGCATACATACCACTAGAAATTTTATTTAAAATGTGGTCTGCATGTTCATTCCAACTTAAACTGTTGCTTATAATTGAACCTAAGAATTCTGTGCTATGAACATTCTGAAAATGTTCTTCCCCAATGAAAATGTTAGGTTTTTGTCTATTTTGAGTTTGTTTTGTTGTAAATGATATAAAATTGGTGGATTCTAGATAATTTAAGAGCTGGTTAGAAACAACTCTTTCATAAATGTTAGAAAGTACCGGCAAAAGAACAACTGGACTATAACGAGTACCATTGCTTGAGTCTCCCTTTTTGTAAAAAGGGATCACCTTTGATATTTTAAGATCATCTGGAAAAATGTCTGGTGAGAAGAGTTAATGAAATGTGTTTATGGTTTTAATAGCATTGGGCACGATTGCTTTAGGACCATAATTGAAATGTTATCATACTCTAATGAGTATTTATATTCAAAAGATGAAATTATACCTATTTCAAACTCATTTATTGTTTTAAAGCTAAAATTAGATACAAATTGTGGATTCTGTAATTCAATATTGCCTACATCATTGCTCAAGGGAATATAAGGCAGTCCTGGGTTCAACTGCCTAAAAACGTTATTGAATACATTTGCAACCAAAACTGGGCCTGTCAGTATTTTACCCCCTATTGTAAGTGATATGTTGGACACTGAATGTTTCTGGTTTCTTACTTAATAGTTAATTAAATAACAAGTAGTTTTAACTTTATTAGATGCTTTAAGAATCTTGATATCAAAATAAGTTTTCTTTTGTAATGTAATAGATTGTATTAACTCCTTTTTCCATCTTTAATTAATCATTTAATATCAGTAATTTATTAATCCTAAATTCCTGTTCTAACATAACTATTTCTCTCCTTTTATATGCCAACTGTTCAGAAGCTGATTAAATGTTTTCATACAATTTCTCAGTAACAAAAACTTGAGGAGAATTTTTCTCAAAATAATAACAAAATAAAGTGCTTTATGTTATACTTACAATCTTTAGATCCGTGGAAAATTTCAAACCATGATAACTTTGACAATTAATTGTTTAAAAACACATTAAAACTGTTATCTGTGATTTTTCTAATTAGTCTTCTTAAAACCAGTTTCTTTTCATTTGTTAATCTGAAAATCACTAGTATCTAGGCATAATGATCAGACAGTTGAGTTAATAGTCCAAAAGTATTTAATATTTGTTATATCTATTGACGTTTCTGACTTTATGGAAATCTTTGTTGAAAAATCTACAGTGTAAATCATGTTATTTGCTTTTCTAATATTCTAAAACCGTTTGTACATACTACTGTTACTTTAAAAAACATTGATATTTAGATCATCTGTTGCAATAACATTTTCATATTAAACTTAACTTCCGATACACAACACTCAAATTCTTTTTCAAGCAACATTGGTTGGATAGAGGGCATGGTGATACTGTTTAAATTAAATTTTTATGTTAAAGAATTACAACACCAATACCAGTGCTTAAACATATTTCAAAATGGGAGTATTTGGAATGTTTAAAAGAAGTAATTCGGCATGTTACATATTGTGTTCTGTAAGTGCTATAGTATCAGGTTCAATTTCATCTAAATTGCACTGAAGTATATCAAGACGTGGTGGAAGGTGTATGTTCCGATGGAGTACTTTTAATTTATAATTTTTTATAGAGCATCGAAAATCACTGTTGGCATTTTTTTTTTAATATGATGAAAGTGGTTTGCAACATTGTATATTTTACAATCAGATTCAGATAAAAAAAGGCTTGTTTCAAAGTTTTTAATTTTATTTTTGAGGACTTGCTTGTATTTCTTTCATAAAAAAAATCACTTGTTTGAAATAATTCTTGGGGAACTACGGCCTGAAATGGACTACTTGAAAGTGATTTATTTTTGAATGAATGGTAAGTTAACTAACTGCTTATCTACAAAACATAATTTATCCTTAATGTTACTACAATCTTCTTCTTAAACACATAGCAGGGGCATCAGAGAATGCATTGACTCCTCACTGAATCCCTTTAATTGAATACACTGCATTTCCTAATTTTATGAATTTAGAGTTGACATCTTGTATTCAGACTTGCGTTTATCAGAATTGATTTCCATGGTGAAAGCTCCATCTAGATCATCAGTGAGAATTGTGGAGCTTCTGGAACACTCAGTAAAAACTGCCTCCTAAAGCTTTTTGACAAAAAACACTATGAGGCATCCCATGTCTCACAATTCTTTTGCTCTTTTATTGTAGGTATTACGTAAGCCCCTGTGCAATTTTGAAACTTTATATTAATAGAAGTGTCTTCAACTGAGATTCCAAGGTTCGAAACTTGAGAAATCCAAATGGCAAGATAGGTTATGTGGCACATCATTTTGAAGGTATTTGAAAACAGAAAGATTTAGTAACATTTTGTGAAAATATTTTTATTTGTTCAAATAACGGGGATTTATGAAATTTTTATTTTTAATATGGTACTGAATTGTGTCAATTTTTTAACTTGGAAGAACACAAGGTAAGCTTTCAAATAGTATGTGTTATGACAATTTTTGCTAGTTTTTCCCAAAAAACTTTAAAAAAATTAGGACATAGGTTGTGTGTTATATAAGGTTAAACATTGTTAAGAAAAAAATGTCTAATATAAACGTTAATACTAACTTTAAACTTTTTAATATTTCTATCTCTTCTAGTTAACAAGTAAATGTTTTTCTTTTAAACAACTTTTAATTTCATGTGCCACATAACCTATGTTCTCCTTTAAAACTTGCAATAATGTAATATGACATGCAGTTTGAAAACTTACCATGTGTTCTTCCAAATAAAAAAAATTGCAACTCGCAAATTTAGTACAAAAGTACTTGAGTAAAAAAAGAAAAAATCTTTGTCATTTCAACAAGACTTATGATATTTTTTACCAAATCGTTCAGTGTTCAAAGACCTTCAAAATGATGTACCACATAACATATCTTGCCATTTGAAATTTTTGAGATTCTAACCTGAATGCAATAAATACAATTTTGCTACATTCGCCATATGTTATTTATTAGGGTTGCAGTTTATTACATAGCTCTATGTCAAACAGTTCAACCACAGGCGATTGCAGACGGGTGGTCTGAGACACCCTGTATATTAGTGCAAAATGTGGAAATCGGCACTCACATATGTCGTCTCTCACATTTGCCAGATAGCTTTTACCATTATAACAAATCAAATCAACATAAATAATCTAATGTTGAAGATGGAGCTTTTATTGGTTTAACTTTATTTGTAAGGCCTTTCGATAGCAAGGCTATCTTAAAACTAGTCTAAATACAATGCTGTATCTCAACATTTAGTAACAAAATAATTAATATTCAAATAGCCAATCTTGTCATTCCTCAGCACTTTTCAGAAACACCAGTGGATCGATCTTATGGGCTCTTGGCACTAAAAGGGTTAATATAAAAAATAGTTATACTTATAGTTTTTAAAATTATCATGTTATGATAAATTATTATGTTATGTTATCAAAATGAATATGATGTTAATTGGTCAGAATAATAAACATATACACCTTTATAGCGCAAGGGAGGCTCTACGTCAATGTCTACCAGACCAGCTACGAGATGCCACATTTGCTGCCTGTCTACAAGAAGACAAGTCCACCAAACATTGGCTCGCCCAGTTACTAAAGAACTTGGAGACTGGAGCAGGAGTGCCTGTGGGCATGTCACCACTAGTTCCTCAGTGAATGACATAATATGTCTCTCATTTGTATAGTTGTATAGTTTTGATGAAGTTGTAAATATGTTGAGTTAAAATATTTTCTTGAACAAATTTAAAATATTGATTTAAGATTTTTACTTAATTATGTGTGTACAAGGTTGTTTTGTTAGTTTGGATTCGAATGATACATAAAAGACATTTGTTTCTATTTTGACATTATGATTACCATAAGCAAAATCTTAGTTTCCTGTCAATTTTGTCACAATATTGTCTATTTTATTTTAAGTACTAATCACTAAAAAAATCCAAGTAATTATGTTAAAATTAGTAGTTTTTGCTTATAAATTTTCGTTATTTTTTATCTTGATCAATTAGGAGGAGCTCGTACAAACTGAAAGAGTTCAATCCTAGATTAATACATGATCAAGGGATGAAAAACAACAGAAAGTCAATTATAAATTATATTAATAACTAGAAGTAGCTGAAAACAAAACAAATGCAGCAGCAAAAAATTTTGAATACTATAAAAATAAAAATTAATATATAAATAAGTATTCAACCCTATTTGTAATGTATTTACAAGCAGCGTGTTCAGTCTGGAACAAATGTAGTAGACAATTTTTACGGTTATGCCATAGGACTGTTGTAGAATTTACTGGACATGACCAGAATCACATTCATTGTGCAATGGCTTCAACAGTAGGAAAAACTAAATATATAATAAGCGAGGTAAAGGAATGTCTTAAGATGGTCCTAATGGATGACTTTTATCTGGTGCACATATCTCAGTTTGGAGCAGTTAAGTTTTGTTAATTGATAGATCTGGCCTATTTTCTAGAAACCATTACATTTAACTACAACAGTTTCTAGTTTTAATAGCTATTGTTTGTTTTTAAAATAAATATAATATTGCAGGTGTACACTGTCCTCTGTGAAAGCTAAATTTTTGCAATATTTTAGTTTTTCACCATTAAATTATATAAAGGAAAAACCTGCACGCTCCTGTTTAAAATTTTATAAAACTATGTGTAAAATGATATTGAGCTCCATTTACATTCACTACCTTCAGCTTGGTGAGAATAGCCTTATTTATCAGAAAGTATATCTTAGTTTTTTAAAGATGTCAGTTTAAGAAGTAGGAATGCATTGATTCTAGATAAATTTAAAGATAATATAAAATTACAGATGATTGCAACATTTGTCAACATATATATTGTGTTAAATCCTAATTCAGATAATATATTGTACTAAATTCTTTCAACATTGTTGCACATTTGTTTAAAACTACTTTTAAATTACAAATTACGTTAATGTTAATTGTTAGAGAAAGAAGAGAAGGCTGATCTTTACGAGCATTAGCACAATATGTATTGCTTTATGAACCAGTTTGTTGTAAGAATAATTGTGATAAAATAAATTAAGCATCGACTGAATTCATATTATAACATATTATGTTAACGAAAATTATTGTTGTGAAAAGACTGCAAACTGTCAGAAGATGTATATAATAATTGTTTTAGTTGATTAAACCATCAATAATTTTGTATTGTAATATAGTGTACTATCTATGCCAAAATAACATTTATGGTAGTGTAGAGGAATATTTTTAGAGTAGAAAATAGTTAACTAATCAATTATGCATCTTTTTATGATTCTCTTGTCTGTTTATTTAAATTCAATAGTTAATTTATAGAATTAAAAACTGAAATTTTACCATATAAAACAGTATTATGAAGCCAGTAGAAATTTTCTGTAATCTATTAAAAAATAAGTATAGGTCGAGCTGTTTCTATAGTATTAGTTGTGTTTTATTTGTTATTTTTAGTTTACTTTTACAATAGTTTTTTTTACAAATAAGTTCATGTATATTTATATTAATTAGTGTTTTAAATTTAATTTTTTCTGATCATTATAAAGTTCAAAAACTTCCTGAAATGATGTTTTAATGAAAAATAAAACTCACTATATAGCTGTGACTCAATTTTATTGAACTACAAATCCCATTCTCATGTAAGTCTCTAGATACTCTTCAGGATTGTTAGATAAAAGTACTATTTATTGGTAAGATATCTGGATGATATTTATAGTATATATATACTTCTAACTGATCACAGGACTGATAACTCGTGACTGATACACCATTGCCAAATGTCACTAAATGCAAAAATTAATTATCTTTTCATTCGGCGGTTGCAATATTTTTGTTCTTTCATCTTTGTTTAAATATCAGAAACTGTTTGTTACAATATCTTTTGAGAAATTTATAGCGTAAATTTACAATAATTTCATGTCTATTTGTAATATTTACAATAATGTTTGTACAAAAGTACATATAGTCATGTTTCTAAAGTTAAAATACAACAGCTTCTGGTCTGCAAATGACGGTCTCTTTTTGTACAGCGTGAGATGGTGTACCGGTAGAGGTAGTCTGCAGCATGTTTGATGTGGTAGTCATGGAGGTCAACTGCTCGAGGTAAGTTTTTGTTTTTTTCATCAACATGTAATATAACTTCCTGGATATAGAGGGATATCACTGTAATAATTCTGTCTGTAAAAGATCATCTGCAGGTTTCTCTTGATCCCAGACAATTTAGGATCCTCATCGCTTGCTTCTGTAGATGCAGAATTCTTTGTAGGTTCCCTAGAGATATTCATCCCCAAATAATTATGCCATATTGTTTGTGCGTTTCAAATAGGGCGAAATATGTTGGTTATTTTGTTACAGTGTTGCTGATGGCTTTTATTAGTTTTAAGATGTAAAGGCTAGTATTCAATTTCTTACACAGGACGTCAACATGATATGTACATGAAATATTTTTGTCAATAGTTACTCATAGAAATTTGGCCTGTGATTTCACTTCAACTTCTGGAAGAGTTGAAACTTGGTTTCCTCGTGTTGTGCCAAATGCTAATTGGTTTGTCTCTGATTTATTCAACCACAAGGTAATTTGTGTTGCAGTATTGATAAGCCATATTCAATTATATATATATATATATATATATATATATATATATATATATATGAGCTTACTGCTAGTTGGTCAGCAGAATGTCCTGAAAACGGAAGGGTGGTGTCATCTGCATACATAAGTGTAAGACAAGAGTCCATCCAGGTATTGCGGCATGTCGTTTGTGAACAAAATAAACATCACAGGGCCAAGGACAGATCCTTGAGGTACACCTCTGGTTATAGCAAGTGGCTTGGATCTTATAGTATGAGTTAGTCCACTCTCTATATGTTTGACTTCAATAAATTGGATGCGTTGCTCAAGGTGGCTCCTAAAGCAGTTTAGAGCAGGGCCTCTGATACCCAGGCTGTCAAGTTTGTTTAAAATTAAGTTATGGCCAAGGCAATTAAATGCCTTACTAAAATCAAGCATAATTCCTGTAATGAGTTCTCCTTTCTGAAGGTGGTGAATTTATAAATTTAGCAAGTTCAATTATTGCAGTAGTAGTTGATCGTCCTTTTAAGAAACCATGTTTGTCTTGTCATCAGTAACGTGTCGCTCAGATGTTCCATCAATCTCTTAAGGACAACTATTTCAATCATTTTGGAAAAGGTTGAGATGAGTAAGATTAGTCTTTAGTTACTGGCTTGCTTTGGACTTCCTCCGCTTTTGAACTTAGGTATACTTTGGACAGTTAAGGCTATTGGAAATTTTCCTGAGCTTAGTGACATATTGGTTATGAAAATCAGAGGTGATGTAAGAGTTTCACAGCATTGTTGTAATAACTTGGATGAGACTCTGCCCACTCTTGCTGAGTTTTTGGGCTTGAAGCTCTTGATTAGGCTTTGAATTTCTTCTATGTAAGTGTCTGGCAGATATGTGAGGTAACTTTTCATAGGTTGTACTGGTATATTGTTTGGTATTTTTATGTGATGTGTATTGTTTGGTAAGTGTCTTATCTGCTATGTTGGTGAAGAAATGGTTGAAGTGTTTTACTACTTCCCTCAGGTTACTTATTTTCCTGTTACCCACTTCCAGATTTAGATGAGTTATCTGCTGTTTATTGTTTTGTCTTTCATAATTTATTATCTGTCACACAGCCTTACATTTATTATTAGATTTGTTAATGAACGACTTGTTCAATGGGCTTTAAAAAATGAACTTGAGCTTAACCCGCACAAAACCCAACACATGTGATTGTCTGCCGTCAACGACTTACCAACTCCATTGGCCTACAAAATGCACCGACAATAACTGTAGATGGAAAACTTTTACCATATGCTGAAAGGGTAAAAAGTCTAGGACTAATCAAACAACACACTTGGATGGACCAATGCAGTGGTGTACACCTGTAACAGGGTTTTGCTGCTGTGCACACACTGACACGAATGCAAGGACCTCTACCATTTCACATTAAACATCTGTTGATCAAATCACTTGTGTTTCCCTACTTTAACTTCTGCAACTCTGTAATCAATGACACCACGACTGTAGCTCTTAGCACTAAACTGCAAAGAGCACAAAATTACTGCATTCGCTTTCTGTTTGATTTACGTTGAAGGGATCGTGTTATGCCATATTTTATTCCGTCATCAATTCTAAAATTAGCTGATTCAATATCAATTTGAATTTTGTCATTGTTGTACTATATTATTAATATGGATTCACCAAAATATTTATCTTTCATTATTTGGTCTGGTGCACACTCAGAATTCCAATACATAGAACCACAACCCACAACCAATCCTTCACTGCACTGCCTTTAGATTATGGAACTCCTTACCAGATCCTGTCAAACAAATTGAGAGCCGGGAAAGGTTTGTGATGGAGCTGAGACAAAGATACCTAGACTGGATGATTGTGGTGGGTGGCAGGGCTACTCTTTGAATCGTGACGTAAGTGTAAGTTTTAATTAATAAGCCTTATTTTGCACTATTAAGATTAATTTTGTTTAAGAGGTTAAATGTAAGAAAAGGATTATATGGCCCTAATTTTCGCCTCAATAAAGAAGTGTCTCTTTCTTTCAATGTAATCTGCTGAAGCCTGCAGTTTTAGCATTTTCAATCGAAGATCATTGTCCTTTTTGGCTTTGACTGTTATTGCCTTATGTTGATCAGTGCCTGTAAACTGATGTTTATTCAAACATTTCAGATATTCTGCCTTAAGATCCAAGTCCTTTGTCTATAAATGTCTTTGATGTTTACAATAAATGTTCACCAAAACCTTTACACCAGGCCTGGTAAATTGCATAAAATACATTGTTTGCGATAACATAATAAACTCCTATAAAATTTTATGGATCTAAATAAAAAAGTATATCTCCTTGAAGATGAAGATCTAATGCATTGAAAGAATTGTCAAGAGGGTATTTTGTACTGTGGGGTTTGCAGTTTCAAAATGACTGAGGCAATTTCTCTCTTACACAACGGACTTTCAGACAGTTAGCTATTTTATGATTCTGGTGCTATTTTTTTGTAAGAGAAAATAAAGAATAGCATATAGGCCAGTAAAAACATCTGTCAATAATATCTTCATTTCATTACTTATAAAACTGTGTTGTACCTTTCCAAAAAAAGAAGGTTATGTTTAGGTTTCACATTACATCTTCGTTTTTTTACTATATTTTATATGTATTTATTCACAGATATGTGTTTCAACAAAATATGCTATAGAAAAAAAATATGTTTTATAATTTATATTTACAATAAATTATAAAATTATTTAGCAAAAATATGTCAGCGAACGCTTGTTACGTATTATATTGTTCATTTATTACTCATAATATTTTGATTATAAATAAAAAATCAGTATAGACCCTAATTTGTAGCTTGTTTTCAGTGCTTTTCATGAAAAACAAGTGTTTATAAATTTATTTTTCTATGGTATTTTTATTTTCTTTCTTGTTTCAAAATCTGATATATAGCTATGTTTACATATATTGTTATTTTATAATTGGGCTATTCTTTTCACAATATAAGTTTTTATTTTACGCTTACTCTAAGGTATAAATAAAAATACTTAGCCTAATGTTTACAATTTTTACAACTTAAGCATTTTTACAAAACATATTGCAGAAATTCCAATTTTATTGACATATTCTTTTTCTGCATAACATTGTACACATTTTGACTATTTGAAATTTTCCTACAAGTTTTTTTTACTGCTAAAAAGTGGTAAAAGTTAAAGTTTTGGTAAAAAAATGTTCCTGGTTCTTATTCTTCTCATGATAACAAATAGTAAAACATAACATTTATAAAATATAGTAACTCTTTCTAATACTACATTTCATGAAAAAATTGTGCTACAATTTGTATATTAAAACGTTTTATTTTTAATTGGATCTGGTTCTGGGATTTCTGATAAAAATCTTATATAATGTATTCTTAGCTTGAGCAATCCAATTTATCCTTAGACGTGATGCATTTTGCTCGATTACGGCATTGTCAAAAGCACACTCAAATAAGTAAAAAACACAGTGTGTAGGCCTACGCAGCTTTTTTACATAGGTCAAATGGGAAAAAAACATTTAAAACCTGATTTAAAAAGCACATTTCAGCCCTTAAAACTTACAGACAGTCTAAATTCGCTCCTCAACAAACACTCAAGATTGTATCACTAAAGCTGATTATTAATTTAAGATTTTATAGTATAGTTTATCATTTACTGTGGTCAGTAGTTAGTTGTTGTGTTTTACCAAGAATAATAGCTCATTCTGACACAGCAATCATGGAACGTAATAATCCTTAAGGTAACAAAAAGGGAGAGATTTTTATGTTTATAAATAATATTGCATCCATAGTTTACGAATTGAGTATTAGCAATTAAATATATTATTGGCCTTATGTTAAACATTAGCCTAAAGTGTTGCATCTGTCTATTGGTTATGTTTCTTAAAATATTTAAAAAAATCTAAGTACATCTTAATATTCTGCAACTTTATCTTACATGTTAAAATATTAAGCAGTATTCAAAATGGGGATTGTTTAAAATAGAGTTTTAGCAAAAGGAAATTATTTTCACAAACATATCAGTTCCAATGTTGCTAATTGAGACAATTCATATATCAGCACGTTTAATATATTAATTATAATCATATTTTACAATAATTTCAATAAAAAAATAATAACTTGAGATAAAATTGTAGTAACACAACTGCTTCACACAATCAAAATTTTATCAGACTTTGTCAGCGTTTTGTGAAATGATTCTGGTAATTAAAAGTTAAGCTAAAGAACACATCAAATCCAAATTTAAAGGACTTAACCTAACAGGACATAACTTGATCAACTTGTTAGTACAATATATTTTGTCTGACAACAAACCCACTACAACAATTTCCATTAAACTTTTGTGTTTTATTTTTCTTTATGGTAGATTAAATTTGCAAAAGATTGTATGCTCATATGTGTGGATATTGGATGTCATTGTGTGTTTAGAAATTAACAGTAACTGTTGAATCTTTCCTTGCCTCTTTGTTCCTTGAACTGTCGAGATAGGAGGGTGAATGTTGCTATGAATGTCATCAGTCTCAAAATTAATAACAGTTGTGGGAGACTGTGTTTGTCTGGGATATACATTATGACTACGGTGGTCCCAAATGAGCTAAATTATAGTTACTTCTGAACAAATTTATTTGTTTAACAATTACTGTTACAAAATGAACACTTGCGTAAATACTAAAAATAAACAGAAAAAAGTAGAATGTTGATTAGAAAGATTCAACATGCTAATGACATGCTTTTTTCATTTAGCTTTTGTCATATACTCAAAGTATTGGCTAAAACATAATTAATTATTAACGTCTTCCTTCAAACTTGGATAGTTTGGAAAGAAATTCATCTATCAGTCTGTTTGCAGCTTGGTAGTGGTTCTCAAGGTATTCCAATTTCTGTATAACAATGTATCGCAATCTAAAACAAAAAGAATATAAACTGGAATAGTTTAGAAAGAAATTCATCAATCAGTCTGCTGGCAGCTAGGTCAAGGTATTCTAAATCCTGTATAACAATGTATCACAATCTAAAACAAGAAAAGTTCAAACTTGGATAGTTCAGAAAAGTCAGTCTGTTGTAGTGGTTCTCAAGATACTCCAACGTCTATGCCATAATTTGAATCATCATCTAAAACCAGAGAAATTCTTACACAACAAAACTTAAATGCGTATAACATTTAAGGCTTAAAGAACCTATTAAATGGTTAATTTTATGTTTTTTGTTTAAAGTTTATTATTAATAATTGCAGATAAAAAATACATGGTCTCAGTTTTACAATTGTTTTATGTTACAAAAATAAAATATTATGTTTTGAGAACTGGAATCTATTTTATTTCCTAAAAAATATAGATACATGGTTAAGCATAGAAAAATGTGGAACAAAATCAGTATGAGGCAATACATTTGCTGAATTCAAATTTTACTCTTTGTTTTGTATTGCACATCAAAGTTCAGTCAGGATAGCGATGTGACTATATATTTATTGTTTTTCTTTGTTGCATAAACTTGACTTACAAGATTTCATATGTACCCCAAACACAGGTGGCATTATAGTGAAATTATATGTGAGGTGAGTATCACCTTCCTTGGTTGGGGGGCAAATGGTTCAAACATTGAACATAATCTCAGCATGGGGTTTCAAAGCAAGCAAAGTCCAGTCATACAGTCTCAGTGAAATTTTAACTATTTCTGAGTTCAAAATCGTCTGTTCAACCAAGATTATGCACTGTAACCCATTATTTCTTTAGTAGCTACTTAGTAAATAGTTATTTTCTATCACGAGTATGGGAATTTTGAGCCAAGCAATACCTACTCAGAACATACCACTGACTAAGGAAAATGATTTCTACAAGTTTTGAACGTTGACAAGCATCAAACCAGAAATGGTGAAAGCCAGAAATAGTCCATCATTGTGCATGCTAGCGTGTTACAAAGGCATAAGTACATCCTTTGGTACTCCAACCCTCACTGAATCTATACACAAACAGCTACCCAACCCGGCCAACTTTCCTAACATTACTGTACCAAACAAAAAACTACAACAAAAACAATCAGAAAAACTAAAAGGTTTGCAAAATATGCAAGCACTTCGTAGGGTTTCAATGGATTGTTTATTATACAATCAAGGCAAATGCCTTTACTCATCTGCTTTCTGCTTAAGTCATGACTCAACCTTGAAATCCAGGACAGATATCTTGGGAATAAACACATCTTTTCCCATGATGAGTATGAAAATTGTAACTATCACGCAGGACAAGAGAAAAGGAAGTTTTAGGCAAGTTCATGCACATGTACCCCAATATCACCTGATTGAATTAAAACTGTCTGAAGACTACTTTTTGATTCACCAACAAGCAAAGATGGTCTACAAAAGCTAAATAATTGAACTGATAGATCTTGAAATGTACATCTCTACATCGGAGTATGGTCCTCTAAACCCAAGAAACAGTTTACGACAATGGATCGTCCTGTCTTATGTTACTTTCTGCTCCACATGAGAAACCTGTAACATGCCACTTTAAACACTAGTTGTTATTTTACCTCAATTCTGAGAAGATGACTATGTATAATATCAATAACATTTTTAGTGATGTGTACTTACATATCCTTCTGTGTAAGTGGTGGAGGTGCTTCTCTTTCTCCTGCAACATATTTCAAGAAATATGTCAAGTTTATGACCAAATGTAGACTAAAATTTTTACCATTATTATCAATCAATACAGTTAAACTTAAAAATTTTGGACTTTTTCCTAGAATTTTGTAGTTTTATTTAACAAAAGTGGTTACAACGGGCATTTTTAAGATTTATTTTACCAATCAACATGTAAGTTATTCAGTTTACCTCCATTTTCATTGCCTCTAAATAGAAGCTTAATAGCAATTGTGTATATGTATGTCACATAAGAACCATCTAAATGTTGTTGTAATAATTTATGTATATTCAAAACCATCAGGAAACAACCAACAGAAGTGTTTTGTTATGGCTCATTCAGTTTATTGACTTGATACCGACTAGTCTGTGAAGTTAAGTTAAAATCGTCAGATTTTTAGATGAAGTTTACCAAACATTAGCATTCAATTGCATAGTGCAACCTATGTGAACATTTTGTGATCATTCAAGTACTTATTTTCCATAAAATAGATCATAATCTGAGTACTAGTCAAATCTATATATTTGTGTTACCTTGTCTGTAGCTAAACTTATCTTCATCCATCGCTGCAATTTTTGAGTCTGTAATGTCATACTTTTTGAAGAATAATTCGATTTCAAGTTCAGAATAACCAGCTCTGTAAGAAAAATAAAACAATCACTTGTGTCATATATTAAAATGATTTTCTAAATATGGAATATTAACATGTGTTTTGTTTTTCAATACACTCTCTGAATGCCTTTGTAAATTTGAGTCATCTGAAGTGTTCAGAGGAAAATGAAAATTTTATTATGATTGTTAAGAACTTACTGGCGCAAATATTGGCGAATTGCTTCCGTCGGTGATCTTACTTTCTTCTCAAAGCGCTTTCTTTCAATCTGTGAAAGAAGCCAATTACACTCAGCTTTCTCCAGAAGTCGAATGGCCCAGAATGATATCATCTCCCCAATGAATGTCTTTGCTCCCCCAATCCTTACTTCACTCCGTACTTCTTCGTATTTGGAAACGAGAATTGCAAGGAAGACGTTCTAGATGAAATCATAATAGGAAAGATCAAGTTATAAACTGTATCTTAAAATATCTAAATTATTGTAACCAGATAAAAATTTATAGTTTATATATACATTTTCTGAAATATTTAACAATAGCTGCATTTCAGGAATTAACAATAGTAACACTTTATTTAGGCAAAAAAGGATTTCATTGTATATTTGAACGAGTGTAAAAATATTGCTAAGTAAAGCTAATTGTTACTATAATATTGCATATATCATACGCAAATATTAAATATGATTTAAAATAATTTAACTAAAAATCATATATGTTATTTACTTTGAATTCTATTGTTTATCAAAAACAAATGTCATAAATTAAATTAAGTTCTAAATCATTAAGAAAAATTTTATTTTGAAATAATTTAAAGTTATAGGACATTAAGAGTATAGAACATTTTATTACAAATTAAGTTTGAATTCGGTTTCAAATAACATCAGCAATTAAAAATGAGTAAAATTTTGTGGAAGTATATTGTATTTGTATAGTGGAAATATTTTTTAACTTTTTGAAAGAAGTTCTCATATGGTATCATATATTGAATTCATCATTACTTGTTTTAACACATTACTATATAATAAATTTAGCATATTTTAGTATAAATACCATGTTTTAAATTGTCATATACAATATATAAAAAAGTAAAGCCCATGATTTGGTTAATATATTTACTATATTTTAAAAACACACAGAAATAAGAAGCATTTAATGTGCATGGGGTGCCTAGTCTTTGGGTTTTTCAAGGTACAAAACTTGAGTCTATCCACAGTCATCATTAACCTTGGACTTTTGACCAAATGTAAAGGTCACCTTACTATTAGGAGTCATCCTTATTAGCTTGAGTTTTATGTGCTGATTATGAGCTCCCTGGCAGAATTACGTGAGAGAAAAACCACCGTCATGTTATAATTACGTCTCTTATTATATACATTTCAGGTCTTTACAACCTCGTGCCCTGTACAGGGAAGCCTCAAAAGACTCTATGTACTACAAATGTTACAGTATAAAACTTGTGATTGTGATTCAAAAATATAAAGCCATGCTCTTAAGTTGATAAACCAATGGAGTGAAAAAGATAAACAAAAACCCAGTAGATTTGTGATAAACAACACTTACTATTTTAGTACATTCTATTTTAAAATGAAACAAATTAATAAATATTCTTTGGTAACTGATTTCCTCAACAGCTATAACTAAGTAGTAACATCTTATTAGGGTATTAACTTGATCAAGAGTGGTCAAAAAGATAATAACTAAGAAAACTTAAAATTTTACATTCCCTGCCACTTTGGAAGGAGTGTTTTAGTTGTTACATTAGTATATTCAATGCAAGAATTACAATAAAATTTATATAAATTGTTTTGGAGATTAAGTATTTAAATTGTCTCTATAAAAACAGGTACCCTCAGACAGTAAATCTAACTCATTATTATTATTGTTTCCGTTTTTTATAAACATCAGCAATGACTGAATAATACAGTATATTGGAAAATAGAAGAGGGTTTAGTCACAACATTCTTGTAAAAATTCAAAATTTAGTTTATTTGGCTGTTCAATTTTTTCATACAACACTTGTTCCAAATAAAATACTATTGTTATAAATTAATGATCTGAAATGATTATGCAGTACTTACAACTAAAATAAATGCAATGAAGAATATAAAGGCGAAAAAGAATATAGGACCATAAAATGGATCTGCTTGTACGAGTTTGTAGTAGTTGAAATCTCCTACAGAAGATCTCATCAGAGCAAACACAGCCATTGGAAATGATTTGTAGTCTTCCATCTACACAAAAAATAATTGACATGTATTATCGAAATACCTAAATTGTTTAACATAATTCCACTACATTTATAAGATAGTAATTGTGAAATCTCTGAAAAACAATATTGTTAATATCTATAAATGATTCATAATCAGTATAGAGTTGCTAGAGAAACAAAATCTTAAACATAAGTAGTGATTGATCTTTATATTGTTATGTAGGCCAATCCATACTAGAAAAATACACTAAAATCTTTCACCGTCTAAAAGCAAGTGTGGTGTTAAATAACAGAATAATAAATAGGCACAGAATTTCAATATAACATTTCTTGTAATTTATCAAATATTTCTAGTGTAATATCCCAATACCATAAAAAGAACTTTAAAGGGTTTAATAAAAACCTTTTCAGATAAAAAAATAAATAACTTTTTCATGTGCATAGCTACTAACATAATAAAAAAATACATCTGTCCATTGGAAATGAGACATGTCCACGTTTTCCTCTCTATTTTTTTGTCTCTATCTCTCTTAGTTGAAAGATTTCTGTAGTCTCTCTATATATTACTGAAAATTGATAAATATTACAAACAAAAGTTATTTTTTGTGTTACCATCCCATATTTAGGTATTTGGATTAATAACTCCGCCTTATTGGCGTACCCAACACGTACCAGAGTAAGGAGGAATTGCCTCCCCAAGTTAGGTATGGCGGCAGCGAGCAATCAAATTTGTATAACATAATCAAATGGTGTAAAAACTAAGAAATATCTAGAGCCACCTAGTAATTGGTAGAGGAATCTGAACGTCCATGACTTGAGCACCTGGTTTTGACTCTGGGTATACCTGTCCTGCTTTTTATGAGATTTGTACAATAAGGTTGCATTGAAATAAAGGTCGTAACAAATATATAAAGAGAGTTAAGATAATTGATCAGTTTAAGATAATTCCATACAATGGATTTAGTATTTCTTATCATATACAAAACAAATTTCTCAATAACTTTAGCATGCAACATAAAATATACTGATATTTATTTCATTTAACCACCTTGGATCATCACAGAGTAATGAATTAGCACATGCATAAGAATTGTCCAACCATGTTGTTATTATTAATGCACGATGAGTACACATCACTCATTAAGCTTCTTTGTTTCAATAGCTCTTGTGTGAGTGTCTCCCCACTGATTGGATTGTAAATGTATGTGCAAACAATGTGCTTTTTGTAAGTGTATTTGTTTGATGCACACCTGTTTAGTTTCATACTGACCATCTGAAGAGAAAAGTAAAAAAGGAATATAAAAATGGAACATTACAACTACAGGGTTCATTATTGAGACAATTACTGTTCTCAATCACCAACAACTTACACAATGTGGAAAATAATACATTTCTTTTTAAAATTTCTCATTCATTTAGTGTAAAAAAAAGACTATAAAATAAATTAATGAGTTAGGGTAGGGCTATCAAGCGCTCTCTAGCACTCTGCTTCAAATAATTAAGTATTTGTTGTTAAGTCAGTGTACTAACAGAATATACTATCACCTGTATATACAACAACTAATACTGTTTGATGTGTATTTGTAAAAAAGTGTACTTTTTAACTTTAATTGTTGTCATTAATTTGCATTGAAAAAGAGCTGTATAAAGATGAAAATAAGTTCTACCCAGATTTACAACAATGGTAAGCTGGCCAATAATGTAAGGTGCTCGACTGAGGATCAAACATATACAAAGCAACAACACAATGATTTATTATTGTATAATAAATTAATATTTAGTGCTTAATAATATTGTAAATAGAATGAAAAATCACTTACTTGACTGCCAAATAAGAAATGTCCGACAAGAGCAAATGCAAAATATACATACAAGAATAAAATGGAATAGTTGATAATATCTGGGATGGCCTGAAACATGTAACACTTGCTTGGTAATAAAATTTCTTATTGTTAATTGTTAAAACTGAATATTAAATTTTAAAATAAGTGGTTAATAAAAACAGCACAAAAAGTTGGAAACTCCTCCCAACAATTTTGCAATGTACATATTTTACAGTAATAAGAACTACTGTGCAACACCTACGATACAAGATCCAACTTGTGTCTGTAATGTGGCAGTTGAGCGTGATGGAGTGTCAGTCATGTAGATAACATCAACTTGAATTCCATTGAGGGAGGAGCTACTCCATATTGGAAATATTATCGTCAAAAGACAAGCAACACAAACTGTACAACAATTCTAAACTTTTATTTCAGTTTTAAAAACCTAGTTATAATTTTAAATTATAATAAAATTAAATTATTGGATAATGTCTACTATTTTACCAGCATGAATGTTTTCAGAAAAACAAACATGTGTCAGATATTGAGTTTGTTGATCTTAACTCTTAGATTCTAAACACTATTCATTAATGTGACAGATATATTCTGCAAACTTGAGCAGATAACAATTTTATTTCCTTATATTACAGTTATATATTATAATTATTATTCCTTATAATTATATTTCAAATCACGGCCAGTGCCGGTTTACAAAATAATGTTTTCTGTCAAGCACATTCTAAAAAGTTTTCTCTCTATAATAATAAATTTACTATGTTTATCACTGCTCTTTAACACCTCTATTCAGAATTCCTCAACCCTATCATTCTTCTCCCCTTCTCTTGTTTCCTTGGCCTCACTCCAAAAACCAAAATTATGTCCCATAGAGCATTTAGAGAAATGTGTGACTGTTGCTGTCGTTTGTAAAACCATTGGACAATAAATGTTAGTAAACCAATCTTAAAAACAACCATGCAAATTCCCTTACTTGACAGTGATAAAAATATGAAACTGCTTCAACCTTGAAATTTGGAAACTTATAATACTTTTTATTAATTAGGTTAGTAAAAACAGTCAAGAAGTTTCAGTATTTAATCAAATGTGGATAACTTAAATTGTAAGACCATTATCTCAATTAGTCAATCTGTTTTTTGAACAAGGAGTTTTTCCCTCACTCCTGAAAATAATGAAAGTCAGTCCAATTTTAAAAAAAGATCAATTTTTGACAAATAAATATAGGCCTGTGGATATAAATATGTAAATAAATAAATAAGTCTGTTTCTGGACTTGTCTAAAGCATTCGATTGTATTAACCACTCCAAACTGTTCAACAAACTTGAATCTATGTTATCAGAGATATGCCCCTTCAGTAGCTTAGCTCATTTTGTAACCACCAAACACAAATGGGTCAAATCTCAAATCAACTCTCTGAACCAATTCACCTGAGTTTTAGGGTCCCTCAGAGACCAATTATCAGTCCGATTCTTTTTCTCATCTATGTTAATGACATAGGGTCATCACTACTACATGGGAGACTCGTACAGTACGCTGATGACACAACATTTTGTTTCAGGAACAGATAAAAAATTATATTGGAACAACAAACGTTTATTGACATCATCAAACTGTGTTGAGAATTTCCACAGCCTCAATCTCAAAGCGAATTGCTCAAAATCAAATGTCCTGACTTTCACACTGTGATCAGGAGATCCAAAATGATGGACCGACCATCTTACTGGATGAAACTATTTTGGAAGAAGTTGATAGTTCCAAATTCCTCGAAGTATACCTGGATCGGGTAATGGTCACATTGACCATGTTTGCTTCAAACTGTCCTCGGGCATTTATATGTTTTGAGCTGTTTAGCCAAATAATGCCCTATTCATGTTTTGATGACGGCGTATTATGGTTTGTTTACCCCCACCTCACCTACGGTGTAGTATTGTGGGAAGCAAGCACAAACGGCCAGTTCTCCAGAGCTTTTAAAATCCAAAGGCGATTCGGATAATCGCCTGATTGAAGTTATAAGTGTCATGCAAGGAAGCCTTCAAAAGGTTGCAACTACTGACTCTGCCAAGTCTCTATATTTTAGAGGCAACATTATTCTATATATATATATATATATATATATTATATATATATATATATATATATATATATATATATATATATATTCAAGCAAGATATGATTAAAAGTTTGTTATAGTGTGCTTTTTTACTACTCATAATTTCAATTTACTGATTAGTTTGGAGTAATATTGAGTTACCAATGTACCAAAGTTATGTGGCAGCTATTTGCATAAGATGTGAAAATTACCATAGAAACTTACTCACCCTTGAAATGGTGCTCTGTAACTGATGCATGACATACACTATGCTCAAATATTTAAGAAGTTTGAAGAAGGCAAATGCAATTAGAACTGCAAAGCTATAACTGTAGAGTATATGTATGTAGAACATCTGATCGAAGCTGGCATAGTTCCACTGATTTTTTACCGATACCAACTCAGGCAAACTCTCATGGACTTCCACATACAATAATATGTCCAGTATTACCACCATGTAGCATGCCTATAACGTAAAATTAACATAAATAAAAGTTACAGAAAATTAATATTAATATTTTCGTAATCTTAAGTAGCTATAAAGTTGTTTCCAAATTTCAACATATCCTTTTGCTTTCTCTCACATAACAGAAGAAAGAATTATAATATTATACTATATTATTGATGGGTTTATCCTCAATAAAATATATGCTTTAAAAATTCCTGATTACAAAAAGTTGATTTAGGAAATATATGTCTGTTATATGTGTGCAATGTCCATATGATGTAAACATAGCCATTGAATAAACCACAACCATATGATGTAATATTAACTCTTGGTAGCTGGTAAATATGCAAATAACATTTTTACTTTTTGGGTATATTTAATGAAAAATGTGTTCCAAACAGTTTTGATAAAAACAAAAATGTTCTAAAGTAATCCACCAATAAATTTCATTAAATGTTCATCATTAATAAAACTTTTTAAATATTTCACTTCCTATAGTGAAAACCTACAACATTTCAAACATAGTTTTACAAACTGATGGGTTTTTCAGGATTTAAAAGTTTACTCAGATTACTGTAAATGTAATAAAGCCCTAAATAGGGCTTGCGTTAAATAAAATGTTTTAAAAATTTCCACTCGCCAAGAATAATACTAAAAATAACTTGTTTAAAGTCAAACAACAACACAGTGATCACTCAACAAATTAAATTTATTTTTAGTTGTCATTTACTGTTTATTTACATATAGAAGCAAATCAAGTTGCATGTCACCAATTATAAGTTCTATAGCATGTGTAAAATACTGTTGTAAAGTTTAATTTATAATTTTATTCCAGAGAGTGATTCCTTAAGATCATATTGATACAGTACAAGTGTAAATTTCATTATATTTTTTTAATAGTTGTCAGTTTAATGAATTGTTTACTTATATATGATTTTTAGATGCAAATATAGCACTATGCATATGAATGTAGTTAGAAAATATGTTGTCTTTCATATCAAAAGGTTGTTTCAGGGTGTTTGGAACATCAAAATATATATTTAAGTTCATTAAAATACAAATCATTTTTCCAGATAAGTTCAAAAAGATTAGTTTTTCTTTTTTCTCTGTACATTTTAACACCTTTCAAGTATACAAATGTATATAGCAAATTATTTAGAGCTGAAATGACAGATAAAAAGCTTATAATAATTTTATTTTTGTGTTAACTTTGGCTTGTATAGTATTATGTTTTCATTTCATAACAAATAATACAGATAACATAATTGTAAATATCAACAAAATAACTAATTTTAAATAGAAATGATTACTTACAACGAGAATAATGATATCAATCCAATTCCAGAATGACTTTAACAGTTTCAGTCTCAAAGTAACTATCTCAGCCAGTTTTTGAAATGTGTAGAAAATAACAAATATGCAAAATACAATTTCACAAAAAAAGATGAACATGTCATAGGAGTCGTTGTACTTGATAAATTTTTGCACATAGTTCCAATGTGAAGGGATCACTCCGCCACATGGTGGGAACTCAAATATAATTCTGCAAACAGTATTATTAAAACTCATTACAATGAAACAAATAAAAAACCACGCTTACACAACAATCTGTACCATTACAAATTTGATAGAGTTTACATTCTTAGCATTTTAACTGTGGCATCAATGAAAAATGTGGTCCTGGTGTCTACTATGCAAACCTACTGTTAACAAGCCAAACATGGCGAGCACACAATTAGTTTCACTATAAGTCAGTAAGGATAATGCACTTTAGTAGTGCAATGGCCCCAAAGAACTGCTTAAAATAAAAAAAACGTAATTTGAATATTATAAGAAATCATAAAAAGGTATAAGTTTTAAAATATAATATTGAAAATATCGGCTAATTTTCATGTTAAATTTCTCTAATGATGTTTAGAGTGCACGTTTTATACAAACTAGATAGACAGTTGAGATATAGCTGGGTGTTTCTAGTTACAATAAACCAATTAATACCCCAAGTCATAAAGGTTACATTTTTCTGACGGCACCTCATTGTTTGTAAAAAATGTGGATGTTTGCAATAATGTTGAAAAAAATCACTAAACTCACCCAAAATTAAAGATGTAAATTTAGTTTTTTTTCACTATCTCCAACACATTATAGAAACAAGATGGATAAGAAATTTACTTATAAATTTTAGAGGAAATCCATGTTGAGAAATTATTGCTTTACAAGGACATACTTCACATGTTATGATGGACTTTAGTATGCATATAAAAATGTTCTTACATTACTGTCATATATATTTCCATAAGCATGCCTTAGTAAAATGTTTTCTCTTAAATGGAGACTTAAAACACAATAAAATTTACAAAAAATGCTCATATCACACCAACTATTAAATGTTATTGTACAAGATATTTTATTAAATTAAAAAAAAAAAAAAAAAAAAAAAAAAAAAACAACCCGTAAATTGAATTAATGTTATAAAAAATATTTACTGCACTAGAATCAGAATAATATAATTAATTGTTACCCTTCTTTAGAAATTTTACCACAGCAGTAAAACCGACAAAACAATGTTTGATATTTATAAGTTTTATAGCAGTGTATAATTTCCTTACTGATCTTCGGGTATGTACTCATAATTTAATTGAGTTATCAATTGATAAAATAAGCATAATATCATACTCACTTGAATGTACAAAACAAATTTATATTTCCATTGTAGATGGTAAACTCAATAAACATTGCTCTCGTGCTTCTGTCTATCCATTTGCCATTCCGTAGTTTCAAAATAGTTTGTTCGGACTTGGTGTCTATGTTCTGAAGAAGTGCAACGTACCCTCCTCCATTGTAGTTTGTCAGGATGCCCTCTATTGACGCTGTACTTGAATTTTCTGCGGTTTTGTACTTCCACCTTTAAGAACATTTAGTTAATTACGTGTTCATATTATTCATAAAATGACGGTTGGAGTAATTATGAAGCATGTAATAAATAAGCCCTTTTTTCTGATGAAGTCTGGCCTGGATGGAAGACTTTTATAACTGATCTGTCCTGAGAGGTACCACTCCTCGCATCTTTGCTCATGCTCAGCCTATCACTTGTGGGGCTGGATAGTATTTATTTCTGTCTGCACAATATTTATAGAACAAATTAGCTCTAGAATTTACATTTTGCATCATTCTTGTATATGCAGCATTGAGTTTGATGGCACTGATTGCCATGAGACTTGGTTGATTGTAAGTGATCACTATTATATTGGTCTTATGGATAACCATGATGGAAAGGAGAAAATCGTAGAACAAAGAAATTTGAAAACAAATTACAGTAATTTTATACTTTAAGATGTAACATAGTAACACATGTAAGAAGGTTACTTTGTTTAATTGGTCGGTAAGAATTTGTTACATTGTGTTGGATCCATTGATACCCCATTTTTTCAGTTTATTTGTATGTAAACAAGTTGGAGTTCAATGATGGTGCATGTCTCTCCATGGGATTTGGTTGAACATTAGGAAAGGGTCATTTCAAAAATGAATTAAGCTAATAAACTTGAAATTTTTTATACGAGGCACGTCCAGAAAGTAAGTGTACTGGTACTCTCACAGCTGTAGGGAATACTTTTTCGACATGTTGGCAACACTGCCGCGTAGCCTGAATCCTCCCCTTCAAAACGAGACCAATCCGATATAATGAGGTGAAAACTGTTTACGGTAATGGGGCTATGAATCGTACGAGCGTGTACAAGTGGTGTCACGAGATTAAAAATGGCCGTACTTCCGTGCATGACGATCAGAGGAGCGGACGACCTTCCATTGTGACTGACGAACTTGAGGAAAAAATCGAGAAAGCGGTCCGTGACGATCGCAGATTGACGTTAGATGAACTTTCTGCGATGTTTCCGCAAATCTCCAGATCCCTGATACACGAAACAATCACAGAAACTCTCGGATATCGGAAATTGTCTGCGAGGTGGGTCCAAACACAGCTGAAAGAACAGCACAAGTTGAATCGAGTGCAGAACTCCAAAGAGTTTTCGGAACGCTACGAACTTGAAGACGATAATTTTCTCTACTCTATTATTACTGGAGACGAAACTTGGGTTGCCCACTACACGCCTGAAACTAAGAGGCAGTCTAAACAGTTTTCACCTCAAATTTCAACCGGAGCTTTTCCCTTCACAACGAGATAGCGAATGACGGCGCGAATTTCGCACTTGGCGGGAAATACGATCGACATTTTTCGCGAGAGATGCTACTACGTCAAGAGTTTTCAACACACTATCCTCGGATTGGTCTCGTTTTGAAGGGGAGGATTTAGGCTACGCGGCAGTGTTGCCAACATGTCGAAAAAGTATTACTACAGCTGTGAGAGTACCACTACACTTACTTTCTGGACGTGCCTCGAACTTCACTTTGCTAAGTTCAGGGGTTTACTTTTACATAATAAAAATACCTTTTTTCACACTCCTACAAAAACCTAAGAGTTATTAACAAAAAATGTATCAAAACAATCGAGCACCTCCTTTATTCACCTGATCTCGCTATGTGTTACTCTGGTTGTTCTTCAGTTTGAAGAAAGATTTGCATGGTTATTGCTTTTATTCAGGAGCTGAAACTGATGACGAGTTTTATAAATATTTTCACTCCATTCCAAAATTTGGGTGGCTGATTGCTTTCAACAAATGGGAAATCCAACTTCAAAAGTGAATCAACACTTGAGGGGATTACTCTGATAATGCCTAATGTTTCGATAGTCTATCGTAAAAACTTTTCATATATCTCAAAAGTTTAAGATTGGGTCACATTGTATATGACAATTGGTCCGGCATACTCCTACCTTGTGTTTGACTACATTTATTGTATAAGAGGTTGAGTGAACTCCTTATAAACAATAAAGAGTTATTAAACATTCCAAAATGACATAAAAAAGTTGGAGAGGAAGAATCAAGAACAAAAAAAAGTTACATTGTCGACGCTTACAATGCTCAGAAAACATTGATTTCCTCAATAGGTTTAGAATTTGATTTGAAAAAGAAGAAACTGAGAACATGTGGCAATGAGACAATGTAATAGGTTGTCAAACATGTGTGGTTTGATTGTATATTATGTTTACAAATTTTAAGAATATACATCTGCAAATGGAATTTTACCTTCAAGGATATGAAAGTACAAGTACCAGTTTGAGATTTATGTGCAGTCATCAATGTGTACAAGATGAAACTGTATTGTACTGTAAAACATTTGTTTAGAAAAATTCAACCTATGCAAAAAAACAGCTGAAGAATGCTCCTGTGATCTATTTGGAAGTGGAAATCAAGAATTGTGTTGATAAAATAAAACTACAAAATTTAAGGAAGGAAAAAATTTTCATTTGGTAAAAACAGAAAAATCTTAGGAAAGGAGAAAATAAGATATGGTTGCAGCCTAGAATCAGAGTAAAGTGGAAAGTATATACTTTGATTCACGGACAACTTTGCCTCCTTCAGGTATTCTCAGAAATATAATGTATTACGAAAGGCAAATTAACTGTATTAGGCTGTGTTTACTACCTAAGCATCCATAGTGCCAAATATAACGAAAGCCACCATTTCTCTAGGTCTAGGTTGATGGTAGAGCTGACCGCAGAACTCAGTAAGTAGGCAGTGCCTCAAGGAACACATCTCAGAAATACATCAAAGGTTTGATTTTTGTAGGGGTTATTCAAAAAAGATTAAAACAGTTTTAATATGAAAAACTGTTTTGGAAAATTGCCTCACTCCTGAAAAGATTACTCTGTGTAATGTTCCCTAAGAGCATAGTTTTTTGCCTTCACCATGGTGATTTTTAACACATATAGTAGTGTGCTAACTAAACAGTAAACAGTTTACAGTTAGTAACAGTGTGTAAACAGTTGTATACTATAGATTATTACATGAATGTGATAAAAACAATTCATAAAAAGTAAGTATGCTTTAGTTAATAAGATGAAAAAACAAAAATTACACAGGAAAAAAACAAATAACAATTAATTATTAAGTTGACAAACATTTGTAAGATAAATTGGATAAAAGCAAGAGAAGTTGGATTCAAAAATGAGAAACCATGGTAATAATTTTACTAGAAAATTTAGACATAAGTAAACATATTATTAAAGAAGAAAATAAGACAATCTGTTGACATTTTAATATTTGAGCGAAAAGTTAGTTGAATTGTGACAAAATGGGAAAAGAATTAGCTATGATTATGCCTCTAATCCCAAAAATATCAAATCTTTGTACTGTCCCTTTCCCAGTGATAATGAAGTTGAAGTATACATATGTCCAATGAAAAATCGACTTTCAAGAACTAAATAATTAGATTTATGTACTAATTGAATATTGTATAATTAGCTTAATGTGATTTCCAATGTTTCATATTAAACGTGGTTCAAATCTTTGTTAAAACCATTAACTTGTTTTTCATGCTGTTCCTTTTAACAATGTTCTCTCTATATAAAAGGCTTGAGCGCAATAATAATGAAGTTATTTTAATATGTTAATCCAAAAAAATCCATATACCTCAACTTTTGCATAATTAAAACAAAAACAACTTATGTCAGCTGTTAATCTGGAAAACCCCATTAACCAAAAGGCATACTGAAAGTAGACAGATGACCATTGTATATTTTATTAGTGTTTTAATTTTAAATAAAATTAATTTAGGATTTAAAATAAATTTTAAAGTGTTGGATATTTTAAAGAATAAACAGAAAATTTTGTCAATAAATGTAATTTTGATTAATTATAAATTTTTAAGTCAAATATTTGACATTTTGGCTCTTGGTCTAGTGATCGATAATACCACATGTTTAAAGTTTACCCAGAAAATGGTTGTATTACATCAAAAAGAGCTTACTTACTCTTCACTGGTTCCAAAATCATCAGTTGCTTCATTAATTGAAGAATATGGTCCGTAACAAAGTTTGTACTTATCCTTAAAAGAATCTTGCATTTCACAGGTTCCATTGCCAACCCGTACCTAAGTTTTAAATAACAAAAACTACAGTAGTACGGTACATGAACTAATATTAAGAAAAACATTGTGTAAAATGTGTTCTGTTAATTTTGATGAGATCTTACATCCTTAAACCCTGTTAGTGGTGCACAAAACTTCTTTAAAAAATATGTGAATTTTGTAAAACACTAGGAGTGTGATATTTTTTACTCTGAAAAAATTATCAAACACATCACAGACTCTTAATGAACTCTATTAGTGACATCTCAAGGAAAAACAAAAATACTGTTATCTGTTCCAGCTGATAAAATTAAGAAGATCCAGGTTGTTACAGCTTCTATATTCACCTCAACAATAAGGGCATTTGTTCCCAGAGTCTGTCTCTTGGGAAAGATGTTACCTCAGTGTAGATTTCAAGGTCTACCTGGGGCTGGGACCAAAGAAAGTGAGTGGGAACATGCATCTTGATGGAATTTTTCAAACCCAACAGCCATCAAAATTTTTCTAGCCCTTTTTCCTTTGATATGTTTTTGTTTTGATAAATACAATTTCCTTAAGTAATATTTAACTAAAAACGTATTATTTTATACATTATATTTCATAGCACATTTCATATCCTCGAGCCATTATATAAGGATTATACACACTAGGCATGCGACTATCCGAATTTGGTGGAATCAAGTGGGTTTCGGTTAATCGAAATTTCGGATAAGGTGGACCGCCATTAAAAACTTGCTTCCGGTTGGTATTTATAACTAAACTGAGTGGGGCATCATGCACACGCGCACGAGCCTACGCGAGAGTTTGCTCTCGCTATTTATAGCGTTAAATAGAACCTATCCTAATCAAAATCACATTAATGGCATAAAAGTATATACAGCGATAAAGGTCTAAATTTATTATATAGTAAAATTGATAAAAACTATTAACTAAAAATAATTACGTTGATGATTTCGACGCCTGTTTGGAAACATCTTTATGGCTGACTACATAGTTTCTCTTCTAGTAACAATCACTGCCGCAACATTGACGAAAGACACTTCGAAGAGACACATATTATAGTAATGTATACATCAGTCCATACAAAGTTCTTAGTGGATTAACCTCTGCTTAACAACATATGTTACCAGTAATGACGATTACGATGGATTGTGTACTCCATTTAAGAAAGCACCTACGCTTGAATGATCATCTGATGCTTGACTTACATGTTACAGTCTCAACGCTAAAGGATGGTAGAAAAATGCTTATCTGTTAATACCAGTTGTTGTTTTTAAATTATATTAAAATTAGATTTTCCCATAAGAAATTCTATTTTGAATGTAATTTATAAACCATTAATAATAAGAGATAATCGTATTTTTACAGTTAAATAGTATTGAGACTCTAAAATCTATATTTTCAGTTTTAAACTTTATCCCCATGTTAAAAATGGACCCTTAGATGGGCGGCTGCTTACTAGCGTACTCTGGGTTACTCGGCATTCCGATAACCACATTCCGGATAGCTAGGGATTCCGGATAACCGCATTACGGATAATTAGGCATTCCGATAACACCATTCCAGATAAGCAGACAGTCCGGATAACCGCATTACGGTTAGCCTTGCATTCCGGATAACCGCAATACCGATAATCGCGTTCTAGCGTGTTAGTATTATAAATCGATAAAGGAAGTAAAACAAACTATTTAACAAAATATCTATCAAAATAACATATTCTATTTAGACTACCTGTCGTATTTGAGGCATTCCAATCAACTTGTTTTCAAAATAATTTTCTTGCGTGGATTCTGGATTTTCATATGGATCTGGTTTTGAGTACCAAAAGTCATGGTACAAGTTATGTAAAATGCTCATCTGATACTGAAAAATATAAACGATAAAAAATCAAATCAACATATTTACAACCAACACTAAGTGTTTATAAACAGCAATTAATTATTCTGGGAGTTAAAAACTGAATTACAAGTATTGAAACTCATAACAATGAATTGCTATTGCATATATTTAAATAATCATAGAATAGGTTCATTCCTTCGATGTAACACTATAGAGTTGTAAAAACTATTTTGTATTTAACGTTATAATTTAACGTTAAATGGAAAAATAGCCATTCAATTCGCAAGTATTAAGTACATCACTAAGGTAAATACTAACTTCTGTTTCAATAGTCCTATGAAAAACGATGTAAATTTGCCTACTCAGAAAAAACAGAACACACAAGTCTCACTGAAACACTAACCAGTAGCGACTTCTGTTGATAGGTCATAGTTACTAATGCCACGTTTGGATTTTCTGTACTTTTGGAGTACGTTTACAAGATTTAAGATAACTCGTAAATGTTAGGAACTTATACAGCTTAGTAGCAGTATAGGTGGTCGGTAACAGGCTACGCCGACTTACTGTATAATCATGAATAAAACATGTTTCTTACTCTAGAAGAACAGACTAGATATCCAATATAGTAACTCGAAGGTTCGTTTTTGGCTGCCTAATAATTTATATTGCAATGAAATGGCAAAATACACTTTTTCCACGAAAGTGATTAGAATTACTATACAAACTTTAGAAGACCATCAATTTCTGAAGCATATTTTTTAACTAAAATTTTGCTATATTCATTATTTAGCTCTCTTGTTGATAAAACTTGTGTATATGGACTATCTTTATATATATATATATATATATATATATATATATTATATATATATTATATATATATATATATATTTCTTGTGTTCGTGTGTATGTGACTGAACTCTTCCTAAACGACTAGACCGATTTTGATGAAATTTTGTGTGTGTGTTGAAGGAGATGCGAGAATGGTTTAGATTCACAATATTTGGTCCTATTTAAATAGTTTATTTAATTAAATTTTTATTTATAAATTGTTGTTGATATTGGAGTGTTTTACATGGGATCCGGCAGATTGCGCTACGACACGTAATATAAATTGAACTGATACTTAACAGCTGTTAAGACTTTCAGCTTAAGTTCACCAAAGAGGCAGAAACATGTGTTTACATTGAAATTTTAGTAAATATTGAATTATTGTAAAGTGCTCAATCAGTAGTGTAATGCAGATTGCAAATACGAAGTTATTTAATTTTAAATTTAGATTGCGCCAATGATCAATAATAATCTAAAATGTACCTACAATAAAATGCTATTTATACGCTGTTATAACAACTACCTTATTGTATAAAGCTGTGAATGTTTGCACATAACGTAATCTAATATGGTTAGTACCTTTAACATTGTGTATGGCCTTTTTACTGTAGTTATTGAAAATCAAATGGAGATAACATACTCTTGCCCTAATACTTGAAGCATATACTCCTAATACATATTTAGTAATCGGTAAAAATATCAAAATCACTTAACCTTCAAAATTTAACCTTAGTTAGATTCCGAAACCAACATATGAGACAGTTGTTTTGGTCAGTGCAACAGAATAAATTTATTTTAGAACCGTAAATAGATTAGACTAGGAGTGAATTTAAACGACCAGAACAGACCCATATTGACCGCAGTAACTTTTTAGTTGGACGATACACTTTCGTCATTGGGATAAGATTCCAAAACAACAGCAAAACAAAAAACAAAAACGAATTCCCATATTAAGATGGAAATGAAATCGGGTGGTTCATAACTCAACGGCAAAATTTTAGAAATGGATATTTATATACAAAGGAGAAAATTGTATAACAATAAGGATCAGGATATAAATATTTACAGAGCCACCTATTCAAATGTTTAATTAACTATTACTCAGCACACTGCATATCTGTTTCAGAAGATTAAACACGTATATATTAGAGAAAATGTTCAAAGTAACCTCCTGCCTCAATACAGGCCTCTAACCGTCGTCTCGCTGAGTTAACCACACAGTCCAAATTGTTTGGTACAGTGGAAGCTGTCTGACAGGCTCTCTCAATACAACACGTCGTCTCGCTGAGTTAACCACATAGTACAAATTGTTTGGTACAGTGGAAACCGTCTGACAGGTTGTCTCAATACAACACGTCGTCTCGCTGAGTTAACCACTCAGTCCAAATTGTCCGGTGTATTGGCAGCTATCTGACAGTCTGGGGAGAGATGGCTCACAAACTTAGGAGACCTACATCAAAGTGATTCACAACACGACTGACTACTTGTGCAATAAATATAACCGGTTTCCATTTTATTGCAGCATAACATGCAAGGTTTGTCTCTTCGTAAGACACATACTCGCAAAATTTACACTGCTCAACCAGTGTTCTTATAGCCTAACCTTTTATTTACACGAGGAATCCATTCCTGAAGTTTTAGTGTTGAGTTTTTAAACACAGTGTATAAAAACACCAATATAAACCAAACTCACTGTGATGAGAAACTGTTATGAATTGCCTCCGCTTACCTTCCAGACTTCACTCTTTGTGTTGATTTCGTAGAAAGTTTTCGTAGCTCCATAGTCTCCCTCGAACTCTTGCTTCGTGTACAGTGTCTCCATGGCTTGTGAGAAGTAGAACATGTCGAGGGGCGTGGAGCCCAGTGTAACTGTAATACACACACATTTTATATCTGTAATTAGGGGTTTTTTGTTGTTCTCTTAGGACAAGAAGCTTATAAATTGCACTTAGTCATGTAAGAACCTTTGCGCTGCTTCCGGAGTGATAGGATATTCAGGATGGGTTAAGTTAGGGAGTAGAGGCCGCCTCCTATCGAGATCCATGAGGAAGAATTAGGGCACTACATCTCAAAGTCATCCCGGAAGAAGGGAAGGCCAGCTTTGAACCAGCCTCTCCAGTCAAAGTAGGTAGGGGTGGCACACCCTTGTTGAGGTTAACAAGAGCCTCTGAGGGAAGGGAACAAACCCCACCAACTCCAATAGTCATCTTCCACAGTAGACTAGACCTATCGAATTGCCCATGAACTCCAGAATCTCAACATTTGCGGTTAGTGATGTGCCGCTACTGGACATGCATAAGGTTGAAGTGGCACATTGGTTTTTACTGTGCCCAGTGGTGGGTTCAACTGGTAGGTATAAATCAGCCAGAAG
Organism: Homalodisca vitripennis; assembly: GCF_021130785.1. Lineage (NCBI taxonomy): Eukaryota > Metazoa > Arthropoda > Insecta > Hemiptera > Cicadellidae > Homalodisca > Homalodisca vitripennis. The sequence goes on from NC_060210.1 coordinate 147,320,875, forward strand.
TGATCCCTGCTGGGTACTGTAATTGTGTTGAAAATAAGACGTTTTGTATGAAATCTGTGTGAAATAAGCTGTTTTGCATGTAAACATGCTGTGAAAATACGCTAGTTTGTACGAAGTCTGATGGACATATGTTTGGTTGTATGTGGAACATGTGGAAATACACTGGTTCACTCCTAAAAATTAATATTTTTTCAATCAGAGAGTTTAATTGACTCTTATTGGTTACATGAAAATAAGATGGTTTGTGGATGAAAATATGAATTATTTCAATGGAGATAAGCTGTTTTAGGCTTAAAGGTGAATTTAAACACGTTTTAGCAAATTACAAAAATACAAATGGTTTACTCAGACAAATGCAATAGACAACCGAACTCAATTTCTACTTTTTGTTAATTAACCTACCTTCTAAATTGTACAGGCATACTTAATATTTTCTAAAATTGTAATATAAAGAAATGTTTTAGCCTCTTTGATACACTTCAGAGTTGATAGTGCCAACAACTGTTTAGTGCCAGTTAAATTTGAACTATGAAAAAAAAATGCCATCATTATTTTATAAAATATTTCGAAAACTATATCTGACATTTCTCTTTGTATAAACCTTCCTCGGACTTCATGAATATTTCAAGTCATAGTCATATTATAACGTTGTTACATTTCTGGAATAATGACACTATAAGTCTTCTCATATTCGTTTGCGTCTTCGCAATTCGTAGCAACACAATTAGAATAAATATTTAATTATTGTAAATATGTTTACCTTTCATTTACGATTGTGAAAAATGCCCTGTATTGGTTATGGTATCTAACATCCTACTAAAACTATATTATCCGCTTAAACCTTAAGTAGTTTATTAAATAATAATTTTTTTTATATTTTTAATAAAGTTAAAAACCGTTCGTAGCATAAGAGAGAATATCAAAATATTTAAATAAAACCGTACAAATTAAAACTACAATTTTGTGAATTTTAACACAAATAGAAATATATCTATTCAATATTTAAGATATTTCTTCTTATAAATTACTGAGGTAATTTGTACTAAATTTTCTCTTAACAATGAAATAAATGTGATCATGCTAAATGTATTACAATATGCTTTCCATCATTAGATTATAACGTATTTCGCCAGCACTAGGGTCGTCGCCTAGTGGAGACTGTGGACTGCCGCCATATGGACAATGCGCTCTCTGCTCTTGAGACATTTTTCACAGTTTTAACTCACCATGCATAGTGAAGAAATTATAAATTAAAACTTATATAATTACTTTTTCATTATCTGAGTGTTAGAGGTTTCTGACAAATGTATGTGCGCACACACGCACACATAAAACACATAAATCTTGGATTGTAGGGTTGTTTTGGATTTTGGTGATGGGAGGGGGTAATAAAGAAGCGGATAATCTGAAATTTTGTAAATTCAGACATGAAACAAAACGCACAAGTAATTTAATGGGTTACATACAAAGAGAAGTTTTAGTATTTCAATGCCAATACACACGTGTTAACAATAACAATGTAACAATGTTTACGTAGATACCTCAGAACTCAAAATATACAAAAAAGCCTTACTTTCATTCGCATAGCATTTTATTGTGCAATGTAAGACATTAAAATTACGTAGAACTATCATTTTTAGTATTTTTCAGCTTTACTTACTTAAAGTAATTAAGACCAAGAAGATAATGTAGATGATCGCTTCTCTGAAGGACACGGTGACGAAGGTCCTTCGATCCAAGTAACGGGCTATTTCTCTGGTTATAAGCAACTCTGAGAACAAAAAGTATGGTTGATGGGCTGCAAAACTAGCTTCAATAACTCTAAAATCAAATAACTTTTTAGAAGTCGACCTACAATTCCATTACTTAGAGTTAGGCCGTATATGCGTACGTTATATCATCGGTAATCTTTATAGGGGTAAACAAATTGTAATGCAGATAATGAGTTAACTTATTATTACATCGTTATAAACCGATGTTTCACTGTTTCAGGTGGTTTCTTTTCTCAATGAAAATGAGCCAAAAATATTGTTATGGCTTACAGTAAAGTTAAAATAATAATGTGTTGTCATACAGCAATATACTGTAGCCTAGGGCCGTATACTACAAAACTACATCGTTTTAGTTCAGAATAAATGGCAACACACTTTATATTACAATTCAAGATTTTTTGTCTACCAGATTTTAGTGCCTGTGTAGTTTTAAATATTATTTTTGAACATGACATGATAAAAATAACATTGCTACCTGTATGCATATAATAAAATAATGTAATTTTATGTTCAAGAAATATAAACATCAATATTGAATATTGGAAAATACTAAGTACTCTTAACACATCGCACTTACTATAAACACGATTCCGCCTGAACTTCTCGAGAGGATGATTCTTGTCGGTTTCCGGGTCGTATAATATCTCGTAGTCATCGGCCAATCTCTCTTCTTCCTTCTTCTTTTCCTGAACTGCTATGGGCTTTTTGATCTCTCTAGGCGTAGTCATAGAGCTGATGAAGGTAGTAGTGACATCCTCATCCGGTCGCGTTCTTTTCGCCATCCTCAGCTCTTAATTCTGTCCAATCACAAATTAGTTTATTCTGTTAACATATGTCTATAAATAGTTTTTTTATATATAAGGGCTCGACCCGATCTATCAGTTATGGTTCTTATCATCAGCAGAGTTTATTATTGGAATTATCTAGGAGCACTTAATATTGGAATAGAGTTGGATGGATAGCTAGATAGCACATGACGAAAAATTTGGTCATTTCAAAGAACTGAGTTCTCAATAGGTTTGGGTTTCACGTTTCGGGTGTTTGGGTGAATTATCTCTAGCTCGGTATTTCGTATCCTCATCCTACGTGTGGTGTAGGTGAATTATTGTGGGTACGGCGCCCTTCCTATCACTCCTATCCATGTTCCCATTGTTACTCTTTTCCGTATGTGCTTCCGGCAAAGCCAAGAAATTAATAATTATGCGGAAAACGTTCCCGAGAGGGAGTAATACCTGGCCCGGTGGGTCTTTAATGAGCAAATGTCACACTCACCAGCGCTGGTTGTATTAGTATTTTCTCCATCGATATGTGTGAGTCATCGAATAGTACGCAACTAATATTAGTAACTCTGTCTCAGTTACTATATATACAATCTCGCAAAAATAATCAATAAAACTACAACTGAGTATTTTAGGCTGTTATTTATTACCCGGAATTTCCTGTACGATGAAGACCGACTACCATCAATCCTCACAAATCCATTAATAAAGTCTGTCAAGACTCGGTAGGAAAGAGAAGGTGATTTAATTTTAAATTAAAATACAAGATATAACTTTTTCGGAAAAATATAAAATTTTCATTTTTTTTGTTTCTAAGTATAAAAAGAATAAAGTAATTATTTAAAAACTACCTCGATGGGAACAAACTGAGTCTGAAAATTTTAAAGGTGCAAGAGAAAAAAATATTGAAGTGTAAAAAATTGAGTTTCAGACTATTAGTGCATATTTCAAATTGAACAGTTACCAGGCCTTATTTGGTACAGAGGCAAGAATTGTTAGAAGGTAGTGTAATACCTGTAAAACAAATGTTCACATTATGCTTTTAATTGGGCCAAAAGTTTTGAATTGGAGCAAATTGATTTTTAAATTAACTAAATATATATTTATTTAATTTTGAAATGCCTTTACAGCGAATTTTATTAATCTTGACGAACATCCCACACAACAAACTTAATTTAACTTAGCTTATCCATACGTAAAAATAACCAATAGCTGTTTTTTTTTTTTTTATTTCACTTTCTGGACAGACGATTTATGGTAAGACCATGGTGATCTGTTGTGCAAAATATGCGTTTATTTCAGTGATGTGCTTTATATAAATATCCAGCACTGTTAATATTAAACTACTACTCATAATCTGAGGGATAAGGTTATAATCATTCGAAAGGTTAACTTTTTTCCTTAACATCACATAATAAAGTTTTCTAGGATGACAAGGACCTAGAATATTACAGTAGATCCGAACATACAACAACGAACGAACGAACTAAAATACTTTTAACGATTAATGTACAATAGTACAATATATAATTAGTATTCTACATAATTTTTTTATTGGATATCCTATTATGTTGCCCGCCTTTGCTAATCGTAAACTAGAATATGTTGATGTCTTACCCAGCGTGAGTACATCGTGTCAAATATCTCTGAAAATCGCCTAAACCTCCCAAAAATCTGGAAGTTGGCTAGTGTTGAGAAAGCCTACATATTGTTTACACCAAATGTAAGATACCGACTAAAGTTATTGGTGACAGGATATTAATTTGGTTCCTTAAGTTAAAATATCCATTAAGATATGTATATGGCCATGAAAAATAATCTGTAGAAACTATGTTTCATAAAATCAAATCTAGATATATTTGGTTTTGTCCTTTTTTCATTAACATACAAAATAGGAAAAACAGAAAATGTTACACATGTAAATTTGAAAAAAAGCAAGAAGCAAGAAAGTTATTTTTTCTTGTCACAGCCTACTGAAATATTCATGATTGTGGGAAATAGATCTTCCAATTAATTATTGTTTAATTAAGAAAATAACACGATCCATTGTAATTAACGCACTTGTTAGTTAACCAATTGTTAATTAAAACCTACAGAGCTTACCTCTTTTATTGTATCTGAGATATTTTTGGAACTAAATAACGCTGAAATATTGAAAAGCGCTAAAAAGAAACTCTAACATAACCTTACTAAGTTTGTGCTGATGTAACTAGTGCAGGAGAAAATGTTATGATGACAGATTTGAAGTAAAACTATGTTACTCAGCTGAGCTTTGTTATATTGTTCAGCTGATTAACAAAGAATATTTACAACAGAATACTACAACATAATGCCAGTATTTCAGTAACTATGCCAGATTGTATATCTAATATACAAAGTAATATATTATTCTTTGGTATAAAACTGGTAGTAGCCGTTCTTCCCAAATTGAATAATCAATCATAGTTTATAGTTATAGATTGATTGCGATTGATATAATAGTTTCTTCAAGGGTAAATATAAGAATAGTTATTATATGTTGTACTATATTCACGACATAGTGTGTAGGTAACTGTTTGCAATACATAAATTAGTACGCAGTTTTAGATCAATTAGTTAATTCGTACATTACGTATTTTTAAAGTAAATTTGAATTTGATTGACACAGTGAATAGCATGTGACCAATAGTGTATAGTATATATAAACATAAATTTGTATAAACTTGATATACTTTTATATCAAGTTGATACAAATAGTAAATATGTCTATAAGATATTACTTTCCAGCTGCTGGTGTTATGGATGCCTAAGAAAAGGTTATTCATGTAATTAAATTAAAACTATTTGTATTCTGAAGGAGCGTTTTCATAGTATTTTTACATTGAAATATATATTTTTAAAGTAGTTTGAGTTAAGGGATTGTATTATCATATTGACAAAAGATAATATTTTGAAGATTCGTTTTTCATTATGTTTTTTCGCAGAGGTTTAGAGCTTGGGAGCTTTTATACGAACACAATGTAATAGAATGCTATCATATCGCTTGCAACCGAACACATGTTGTGCGCCAGATTTAACAAAAGATGCAAGCAATCACATTTTTATATGTATATAAAACAAACTTGATATACATGTTTTAAGGTATCTTTATAATAAAGCTCATTATAATATACTAAGATACATACATGATGGCCTTGTACACAGATACATGTGCATGCACCTAAGAATAGACATCTGGTTTTATTAGAAAGGGAGGTGCCAATAAATTGCAAATAAAAAGAAATATTTTGTTTAGCTCCCACTATCTTATAATGCAAATAGCAAATACGTTTGTTCAAAAACATACTATAATAAAATATACAGTACGAATAAAACACTACGCTTCTCACGGATGGTAAGAGGCACAAGAAAACGATTTTCGATTACCTTATAAGAAAATTACATTGATTCTCTGCTGAGCTTATTCTTTACAGATCTCTGTGTGCAACATACTACATTGAGACAATCCCTATTATATATTACAACCAGTAAGTGCTGGTTAGAATTAACTACTTTTTCTCCTCACATTGGAATTGGTGCGATTAGTTTTAGGTTGGTTAATTCCTTTTTTTTTTCATTTTAGTGTCATTGTTCATACAATAACTTTCCTAAGGACATAAAAGGATACAAATTTTGGTGATGACTTCACTAGGATTTATGGGCATTTAAAATAGGAATGTTGAGCAATTTTTACAGTATCTACATCTTTTGTTACCTGAGAGATTGATATGTTTTAGATGATATAAGACTTAAAGAACTTATACTTTTATAAATAAAAATAAGATACTCGCTTCAGTCATCTTTAATATACTGTCAGTCATTTTCTGTGTATATATTAAAAGATGTCGCCAAATACTAAATGCCTTCAATTCCTCATTGAATTAAAACAAATTGTACTTTTATTTTTTTCAAGAAAGGTATCTCAAAGAGATTTGACTACATCATTTTAAACTAATTAAAAAATCACCTAATTGGCTACCCATTGCAATACGTTAACGTAATGTTAAAATTATCTAAATTTGTATTGTCTTTACTTAAATTTAAATTAAAGTTGCTGGTTCTCATGATATATTATGAAAATTTAGTACTGAAAAATTGAATCAACCATGTGGCTAATATTTAAGGCAGCCCATTAAAACGTTCGTTGAACAGTTAGAGCGATTCATGATGTTTGTAAAGTGTTAGAAATACTCTCTACTGGCTTGTATTGGGAAGACATTCAGTTGCAAGAATACCGTAGAATGTTTTCACTATTGTAAACCACGTTCAGACTTGTCGGTTCTGTCTATTTATACTTTCTACGACATTTACGTGTTGAACTCACACGTTGTTGTCGGTAGTGGAGAAGCCCTAAACGTTATAATGAGTTTTTTTATTGCACTTAATCTTTCCATAAACTACGAAAGTACAGAGTATTATTGATATTGCTAGTTTTAATCTAGAAAATAACCCAAAATCGTTAAGTAACATGAGTAACAAAGTAAAAATCCGCAGCACAAGAGTGGAACTTTGATTATGCTACAGCCCATGAGATATTTCATCCAATACTAAATCTGTTGCAACTTGAAATATTGTACTTGCGCGCTATCTTGCGGTAAACGATAGATACAGTTTCATACACAATACTACAGAAAAATATAAAAAACATGCTATATTGAGTTTTGTGACTATAAAAACCACTAGTCTACTTAATACTTAAGTGTAGCTCACCAAAATGAGATTAGTAGTAAGAATTTGGAATAGATTATAACTTTGAAAAAAAAAAAAAAAAAAATTTAGCTTGGTAGCGCTATTTTTCAGATCACCACACGTAAGTGCTATTACCCCACAAACCTCCTGCCGCATAATAATAAGAGTAATTATAATAAATATTCTATTAATATGTAAAATTTAAAAATTATGCAACAAATGTTTTATAACAACAAAATTACAGGGGTTTTCTAAAGGTTATTAAATTTTAATTATAAAAAATAAATAATAGGCTACTATGTATAACTTTAAAGACAACCAAACTATTTCAACAATTTGAAAATGTATTATATATATTATATATATATATATATATATATATATATATACCCTGAATCTCCGAAACGGCTCCAACGATTTTTATGAAATAAGTGTGCAGGGGGTTTCGGGGGCAATAACTCGGTCTAACTAGGTTTCATTTTTAGGAAACGTCGTTTTATCGGTGTTTCGAGTAATAAAAAACTGCTATTTCTTTGTTTACATTCTATAGTAAATTACATCTGTTGTTTCATAACAAGCCAATTCTCACAGCTGATGTTTCATCAGAAATGCCAAAGAGTAAAAGTATAAGTTGTTGTATAAATTAACGAAGGGTCAAACCGAAAGAAAATTTTTAATTTTTATACAAGTTGATGAATAATTTCAATTCTTTTAAAATTAAATATATTTATCTATTTCATATTTTGCCCCACACGTACTGCTAAAGTCAAATGCCTGCAAACCTTATCTAACTTTATACGAGCAGAAAGGTCTCACGATTTAGATGTTTCAACGTCTACAAGATTTGCGGCAGCGTGCGGCACAACGTGTAGCTACTGAAAATAACAAACAACGAGAATACCGATTAGAAGAACAAAGGCGTCAAGACGGAAGACGTCGTACGGGATTAGAACTTAACAATTTTTTACTGACATATAAAACGTGCCGTTACTGCAGCTGTGTAACATCACGCCTTAGGGCCATTTGAAATCCATTTGCAAGTTTAGGTGCATTGCATTTCCCTGAGGAACGGGTTTCTAATTGATAAATATAAATTCTTTTGGTGATTGTTGCTTGCATTGGACGAATTTTAATGGAGCAACCAAAATGTTCAAATGAATTAGTACGTCTTTTTTTAAACCGTCACCCATATTCGGAAGAGTTTCATAAAAGCATAGGAAACATAAACGCATCCTTTAATGCAGAAGATGACAGAACAATAAATAGCCATGGCATTTATACTTTTATCGTGGCGGACAAGTATATCATAAAATGCATCCCAAAACACGATTTACCAGAACAAATATCGAGCAAAGCTCGGTTTCCTAATATTATTGTGCTATGTCCCATACATTCGTTCATTGTAAATTCGTTTTAGAAGTAATAATTACTCAGTTATCAGCATAAAAAGGGTAATCTACCACATGAATTAATATAACCTAATAATCACTATATCGAAATTGTCTAAAGTTTTTGTGACAAGTTAGTGTATAAAATATTTCCCTACAATCTCTCTGCATTATGTTTTATATACAGAATTTTGGACTGAAGAACAGATAAATTTCCATTCTGCTAAATGTCATGTTTCAGTTTTATATAATACACGATTTCAAAATGTTATATACAGGGTGTAACAAAAAGGTTGCGCTGGCTGTGCATTTTCAATTTCTATGTATGTTTCTAAGCTAAAAATTAAGAATTTTTTTCCAATTTCCACTTTGTTTATCAGCTAAACGACATTTTTTTTTTTATTAAAACAATTTTATTTTTTTGTTATAAAATGCAACACAGGACTGACTATTGAACCTTTAACATCTAATAAATGTAAACATGTAACCACATTAACACTTTGTAAGATTAATTTGCGATTAATTATTAGTGTTATGAAAAACAAGTTTTCTTTTCAAAAGATGACGGACATGCACCTGATGTATGGGCTTGCAAACTGTAACTGTGCTGGTCGTTTATCTTCATTGCAGTAACAGCTGATTAAAATAACAGCTGTTCAAATACTGTACAATTATGGGCCATTTAGTTTCCATGTGTAATACGAAACCTTCCATAAAATGTTCTTAACCGATTTTTATAAAATGGCATATATTCTTGGAAAGGAAAAGGCATTTAAAACATTTTTTGCGAATTATACAATTTTGATCAAAACAGTGGTTTATTATATGTTTTATAAAAATAATTTTGATACATTATTTGATTGATTTTAACATTATATGATTTTAAAATATTTTTTCTGATATGATACTTTCTGACATGGATCCGTTTAACAAGTTTTGTAATAATCGTAAAAATAACAAAACAAATTTAAAAATCAAAAAGGCGTATAGTTGTTAAACAAAGTGAAAATTGTAAAAATTTGATTCTTCATTTTTAACTTAGAATCACACATAGAATCTGAAAACGCATATCCAGCCCAAACATTTTGTTACACTCTGTTATTTAAATTGATTAATTTAAGCTTAATTAAGTACAGTAGTTAAGTTTAAGTCCACGAACAGTCTGTAAATAAGTTTAAATACCAAGAAGATTCTCACAACGTCGTGTTTATCGCTAGCAACTGACCATTTCATCATTGCACTGCTCTTCTCTGAATAAAATAAAATTACCATGCCAGATGGATCATAGCAGAGGTTTTATTATGGCCATGCTGGATCAAAGCAAAGAATATGTCACTTTTTTAATGGTATAATTTCAATTTTGCCGTAAGGTTTTCCAACAATTGCTTGATTGATACAAAATTCCTGTCGTTTCACAAAAATCATCTTTACAGGACATTCAATTTACGGTGCGACATTCTTTTTAAGCAAATCGATAGTTGAAGGTGCATTACAGAGGCCGAATGTAATTGCTTTTCAAGTCTCATCATCGCATTCCAAACTTCAGTGTAGAGAAAAGTTTGAATTCCTATTCAGCATTCATTTTATAGTCAAAAGGGGCATTTTAGTAACAGTATTGAGCAAATATCCATACAGAACCGAAATTATCCATCTTCTTCTCCACTATGATGGGATGAGAGCTGGTTTAGTGATGTCATTACTTTTCATCTCTTTCCATTGTGTTTCTCGCTTTACCGGAGGTAATTTCCTAGGATCTGGTGATTAGGTTTTGCTCTCCAGTCTCTGTAAGATTGGAGCAAAAATTGCAAAACAGCAAAACTTGCACAGTTCATTTGTATGCTGACGACTCGCAGCTGCACTTGTCTTATGAGTCATCGCAGATGGTGTCAGCCATTGATATGATCAATGTCGACCTTGAAAAAATATTGGGGTGGTCAATGGCGAATGGGCTGAAACTAAACATAGGCAAGTGCACTGTATTGCATACGGCGCCACACAACATTGTGCAGTCCTTCAGTGAAAGAGGAGTGATGGTGAGGCTCGATGGCCAGAGTTTGGCTGTATTTGATAGGGCAAGGACTCTTGGCGTTGTGCTAGACAGCGGCCTCACGTTCTCTGACCATATCACGCATGCCTGTCAACGAGCACTCGGTAGACTGAGGGGACTCTACAGATTTAGAGATCTTCTGCCTGAGTCTGCGAAACTACGTATCATGCAGTCACTAGTCCTGTTCGTTTTCGCCTACTGTTTCCCAGCCTACGGGAATAGCATTTCTGGAGAATACATGCATCGCATTCAAAAGTTGCAAAACTCTGCAATCAGTTTCATTTTTAATTTGAAACGATTTGAGCATGTCTCTCCTTACAGAGATGCCGCTGGGATGATGTCGGTAGAGACCGTCTGCAGGGTCATGACGTGCTGCATGGTCCACAAGGCTCTTGTTAATCAGGAGTCTCAGTACCTTAGTGAGAAGCTCTCATTTCGGGATGACGTCTCTCAGCGCAGAACCCGCCATGGGAATCTTCTTCACTTTCCCAAAGTTAGGCTGGAGTTGGGAAGGAGGAGCTTCTCTTATTTCGGCCCGAAATTGTACAACGACCTCCCACCAAACGTGAAACAATGTTCAATAGCTACATTTATACATTGATAAGAATACAAGAATAAGATGAGGCAGAATTTGCTTAATGTATAGATTTTCTTTATTTATTTGTATTTCATTTTCAATGTATATGTCGTATGTGACTATAGTTGTTCTGAAAAGCAGTTGTTCTGTATGTAACTGAGAAACGATTGACGAAAATAAAGACAACATTATTATTATTATTAACCATATCGGTTCTTCTCTCAGTACTGGTCCCGATATCGAGCAAGTCTTGGTATTCAGTCCTTCCATTCTTATACTCGATACACCGATCTTTAGCATTGCCTTCACAAGTATTGACCACGACAGTTATACTTTTTTCTGGTTAAAATCCTACATTTTACTACCGAGTTCTACATTCTTCAAACCACTTACGCAACGGACAAGCAATCTCCGTTCCAATGATCCCTTCTTCTCCCGTCTAAGGGGTTGACGTTCATCAGGAATGTATGAATTCCTTCCATATTCCTGTGGGTGTACTAGGACTTTACTGGAACCTTTGCAGCACTTGACTCTAATACCGGGTGAATCAAGTGATATTCTTTTGTCATCCTTACTAAGTCCACCCATACCCTGCCAGAAAATTTTAGCCATGCCGAAGGATAATAAGAGCCCTCCCTAAAAAGTGTTATGTTATCTATGCATGCCACTAGACCCAATGCAACTACTGAAAGAGGTTACTCCATCCTTACAGGCTAGACATTCGAAGGTTCCTCTATATCCTCTCTTAATAACTACTTTTCATTTTCAAAATATTTGAAATTGAATTTTCAGATGTTTCCACGATGACAGATAATTATTTTTAGAAGCAATACCTTGCAATACAAACTACGAGTCTCAGCAGTACCTCACTCTAAGAGAAGTTAACGTAAGACCAAAGGACATGTCACTAGGTTATATGAAATTATTTAACGTTTTTATGGAATTTGTGACGTACGAAATCTTGATACGACAGTACACAACACACCACAGTAAGATATTACAGTATCGTATGTATCATTTTACGTCAGAAGATATAGATTCTAAATTTATACGGAACTCATCGGCCACAACAACAAAAAAGTTATAACGCTTAGCATTTTCGTTTTCCCTCGCAGAAATAATATAATTATGAAATATTATTCAATTTAAGGAACTTATTTAAAGAAACATTTGTTTAGTTAAAACAGTTATTTAGTCATGTCGTAAAGAATGAGTGATATGTGTAAGGTACAGAGGTTATCCAGTTGCATACACTTTTTGGCACAGTGTCAGGGCATAGCGAAATGTCAGCCTTAGCCGGAAGTAAAATGTTTTGTATTTACGTTGGCAAAGTTAGATTACGTCGCCATCTCTTTCTTTACCTGTACCATTACATGCACAAATAAGAACACTTATACAATAAATAAATATTTATTAATGAAAAGTCGGGTATTGTTAGAACCCCAGAATAAAAACAAGGCGTAACCAGCTGAGTTTATAAAATGAAAAACATTAACAGGCAGTTGATTTTTAAAGAGCAAAGTCTGATTAAATTTAATTATAGTTAAGTTTGAAGTAAACTTCTATTCAATATGTCATGTTCATTATAATACATCACTAAACTAACTATATTTTAAACTATTTCTAGTAACGTAAAAAAAAAAAAACAATGCACCTAATTATTTATATCCGTATTTATTCCTCCTACACACATTATCTCAGATCGAATCTCTCGGTTAAAATATATATCTTGCAGTATCACCTGAGCTTTAAGCGGAAGTGGTGGCACTTCACAACCAGCTAGTCATCATCTGATAGGTTACTGCAGCACCAAGTCGTATGTTAGGCTAGTTCCATTCACATTTTACAACCACTTGGCGAATGCCTATTGTTATAGAGACATTTATTTATCTGTTCTGCAGCTCTAAAACTTCAGCAGATTGCACACCTCACTCTGTAATCAGGTATAACAGTCTGGGAGACTGCTTCCCCCTTTTAAAGTATTAAAGTCCTATAACCTTATCCAGTTCTTTAATTTGACTGTACTGTACGTAGGAATCAGTTTAACGCTTTAAAGAATAAAGTTGAGAGAAAAATCTGGGACACCTCAGAAGTTTCTGTTTACAGAAGTTTTAACATTTAACTAGGGACACCCCGTTCTACTTCACGGACCACTCTCTTTTGTTTTCTGGCACAATCGTAAATGATTAAAATTAACATAAATGTCACAAGTAATTAGTGAAAAACTGTATTTATCTTAGTTTAGAGCACTACTCATTCAAAATGTACTGACATATCCATCCAGTGTTCGGACGTTAAAGATTTTGCTTCATTAGGACATGTTAGACTATTCACTTGAAAGCTGAACAATGCATAATTAACTTTCACTTTATTTTTCTGTTACTTTCGAATTGGTTATAATTTGAAGATAATAGAGCCGACTTTAATACAAATATTTGGAAATATCCTACTGAACCTTATGGCTTTCTCATAAATTAAACAATATTTTATTTCCGCCTTGATACGACATGTACTTTTCAGCTATTCTTCAAAGCCTCGACAGCAAAACGGGAAATCGTTCGCTTATTTAGAAATTAAACAATAAATGAGTTGGCCAATACTGCCAATACGGCCCTGACCGCGCATTTATATCGCAGCCGATTAAATTGCTCTTTAGTCGCTTGAATTGATGGATTGCACAACGATGAAGACTCGAGGCGCCACATCACATATCTTCCCGCGCCTGTTAGTCCAACACCAAATTGATCAACAGATTTAAAGGGTAAACAATCATATTGTGTCGCCTCCAGGCGTGAAGCAGTCTTATGTCCCCTGTCTAAGCCTCCTCAGAAACAGAGATACAATTCTGAGTTTCTGAAACAGTGAACACCAATTTTCAAATATATTTGTATGTTTTTTTTTTAACTAATATGGAATTCTAATCTCTTTTTTTGGTGTACTAACATAACAGAAAACTACAATAATATAGTAATATATCACATATCTTCCTGCGCCTGTTAGTCGATCACCAGATTGAACAACATATTTAAAGGGTAAACAATCATGTGTCGCCCCCAGGCGTGAGGCAGTCTTGTGTTCCCTGTCTAAGCCTCCTCAGAAACAGAATACAATTCTCAGTTTCTGAGACAGTGAACACCTATTTCCAAATATATCAGTATGTTTTTTTTTTTTTTTTTTTTTTTTTTTTTTTTTTTTTTTTTTTTTTTTTTTTACAAATGTGGAATTCTAATCTCTTCTTCTGGCTAACGACACAAAACTACAATACAGGTTAAAATGAACGAATCGTACCAAAATGTACCAACACCTTTCTGTCAGCTCTATGCACACTATCTTTAAGACATGCACAAACAAAAGAAAACCGAATCATTAATAACCGAACTTAAAACCAAAGATTACGACACGTGCAAACGTGATAGCCACCTACTATTAAAGAAATACTGTATTAATTTGTGTTGGTCTGTTTGTGCATCGATATTTTCTAAACTACCAAACGGATTATTATTATGGTTTTCACTGTCAACTTCGTCATGAACTAAGGCTGGTTTCTAGGTATGATAATCAGTATTTAAATCATAGGAGGTTGACAAAAATTTGAATAATGCGAAAATTGATATTTTTGAGCCCTTTTATTGTTAATACTGAGAGAAAGGCTGGACCGATTTGGCATATTTTGGTTTTCAAATACTTGCAAAAGTCCAAGAAAGGTTTAAAAGGTGAGAAATATTGAAAAGGTTTCTTATAATATTTAATAATTCTGGAAAATAATTATAATATGTACGATACGTAATCCAAAGTTAACTGACCCTAAACAACTAATAATAATAATAATAAATATTTATTTTCCAACATTTACATTCATGAAAACTGTGGACACGTTTAGCTGCAGTTCACCAAAGTGGCAGAAACATTTTTATACAATTAAGTTTTAATAAATAATGAATAACTATTTAACGCTTGGTCATTAATGTTATGCAAATTGCAAAACATCTAATGCATTGAGAATAATATTTAAACGGTGTTCTAAAACCCACCTTGATGAACAAAGCTGAGAGTGTTTTGCACACAAGGTTACCGAAACTAGTCTTCCTTAACAATTTTTCTGTAGCTAAAGGAAAAGCAAATGGATGGTGCACTCTTTTCCTAATATCACTAGCAAAAGTGGATGCATTTTGACAAAAGTAGTCTTTTTAAGCTTAAGTATGCATCCTTCCTCATGTATCTCGAAATGAGGTGACCCCAACCAATGAATACAAATTGTATTGTATTGTTATTGTTATTGTATTGTATTGTAATTGTATTTGTATTCATTGCCCCAACCTTACCCATCCTGAATGTTCTGCCACTTCGGAAGCAGTGAAAAGTTCCTTTTAGAACTAAGTACAATGAGATATTTTTTCAGCTTCTTGCCCTAGAAGAACAATAAAAGAAGCTTCATCGATAAATCAAGTTTAAGCAGAAAGCTGGAACAGAGCTTCTCTCCTTCTTCCAGAATGACATGTTGGATGTAGTATTCACATTTACAACAATCCCTCTTCATTGTGCCTACACTACGAGATCTCGGCAGGAGGTGACTTCAATACCCACCTTTACCCAATCCAAATACTCTGCTATTCCAGAAGCTGCACAGATAATTTAGGTATAATGAAGTAGGTCTAGATCATTCTCAACTTCGTACAGACTGACTATATTTCTTTGACAAACGTTCAGTTATAACTAATTTATTATAAGGTATATATGTTGTTGAATTCTATTATAGTTGACGAAATATCTTTGAAAAGGAACGGTGAACCTATCGGCTCTTAACATTAACTTGTTAACAGTGCACATGCACAAAGAAACCGTTTCAAATGGATCGTGTTTCTAGCGCCTGGCGGTTGTCTCTGTAATTAGTGTACTTGAGTTACAAAAATCACTAAAAATAGTTGTATTATTTACTAACACAGCGAGATTCCACGAACAAGCGAGCGGTAGGTTAGTGTAAACACTGGCCGGCGGTAAGCAAGTGGGTCAGCGGCTGGAGTGGAAGCCTTCTGTCCAGGCTATTCCTGGCCGTGATGCAACTTCACAATAGTCAGTGATTCATATTCTGCCTTCAAATAGCAGCGGCTGTGTTTATGGCTGACGCCCGCCGCGTCATCGCTAACACAAACGTATTGTGTGCAGCAGCGCCAGGCCACTCCCTCGTGCCCTACTGTGCGCGCACGATAAGCTAATTCTCGTTTTAGAGCACCGTTTTCTAACGTGCATACGTTAGATTAGTGCTATCGTCTGGCACGAATGGCCAGACCTTCATCTGCTTTTAGACTGCTGTAGACTATGAGCAGAACTGAAAAAGGTCGGTCTTGCTGAAGTTGATTGTTGTCTCAGGAATTGTAACGTAAATATAACTCTTTATTATTCTTATTCTTAAAATTGAAATGTTTACAAAAATATCTTCAGTGAAATACATCCGTTGTCTATTTAGTGCAATTCAATACAAACAGATGTGACAGTAAATGTACTGACTAGCCTTTCTGTAGTAAAAGATATGACTTTTTTGTACACAATGAATATAAATGTGTACTTCAAATGTGCAAACAGAAACAATATTAGCGGTTTCACCATCTCGCATATGTCTACTTCAAAACATTCGATACCACCAACTCATATATGTATAAAAGTATATTATATATAAGTATATTATATATATATATATATATATATATATATATAATTTCAATAAACATTGAATCATAAAAAGTACTTGCTCCGCCGGGACTCGAACCCGGATCTCTCACTTGCCGGGTGAATGTGCTACCATTACACCACAGAGCCCTCACTGTTTACGATTCAATTATTTTGTATTAGGCCGTTTCTTTCACATATGTGTTTAAATAACCAAACTAACATATGATCGGAAGACCAAACACCTGTCAAATGACTTTTATTTACATTAAATTTGTATAAATGGCAATAGCCTTATTTAATTTCAATAAAGTACTTGCTTTTATGATTCAATGTTTATAATATATATATATATATATATATATATATATATATATATATATATATATGTATGTATTATTAATATTATAATCTCTTATCGGTTTCCACCAACCAAAAACCAAAAACTTTTAAGTTTAAATTTCGGTGCAAACTAAATGTTTTATAAATATTCAATAAATACAGTGGTATGTGTGCAATTCAGCGCACATATTATATACTGTACGTGTATTATACTTATATGATTTATAAAATCCTTTAAAATAGTTGTCTTACACCTACACTTAAAAATATAAGTTTCATGTATGTGTATTTTATATTTCCTACACTTCCAAATTCACGCTTACGCTTATATATCGTACAGTCTACAACATATTATATGGATGAGCATGGTCACAAAGCTATCTTCTATTGATGCAAGTGACAAGTGATGTAAACCAGTTGGCAGAAAGCAAGCTTGAAAGCAACTTTATGTGTGACATTGTATGAGGTTGTACAAGTACTGTAATGGCTAATGTCTATTTTGCTTTTGATAGTGAGCTATGTCGACTTTACATGTGAGGCTGTATGAGGTTGTACAATTACTGTAATGGCTAATGTCTATTGTGCTTTTGATAGTGAGCTATGTCAAGTTTGAATGTGAGGCTGTATGAGGTTGTATAAGCAGTAGTGGGTATTGTACGTTGTGCTTTTGATAGTGAGCTATGTAGACTTTACATGTGAGGCTGTATGAGGTTGTATAAGTATAGAAGTTAGAATTTACATGCGTGCCTTTATCAGGTTGTTCAAGTATAGTTATGGATAATATATGTTGTGTTTTTTTTTTTAATCTATTGTGACTTTGGAGATCCTTGCTATTGATGTCTACAGTTATGAAACTGATAATATAACTGCAGTGATATAATGAAGTGCGGTAAGCGACTGAACGAAAAACAGGTATTGTGTGTGGAAAAATGTTATGCAATTTGTTTAGGGGTAGAAGAGTCTCTTGTAAGTTTTCTTGTAAATCTGTATCTAATCCGTGTAAGAGTATAGTTTGTTATGAGCCCAAGTATATTTAGTATATATTGTAATGAGACCGTGCGGTAACTTTAATAGATAAAACACTTTTAAGTCTATATAATTCTGTAAATATGCATGACATAATAATTGCTAAAGTTTTAGTGCCTTAATAAAAATTAATTTGTAAAGATACACGTGAACATTCCTTAGGGTTATCAATAACTTTGGACAAGCAGTCCAAAGAGAATATTGATGAGAGAAAATTGGCAAGCATATGTGTATGTGTAACTTGTGTGTAACATATGCGTACATATTTATAATAAGGACAGTACTAATGTTATTTACAGGCAGCAAACAACAGAGGCTCAAGGACTGAACCCTCGAGTACTCCACAATTTATTTGATTGACTTATTCACTCAGTCAGACATCATGATGTAAAGATATGCGATACGTAAAATAATCGTATAATAAGGTCTTGAAAATCCTTTAATTCTAAATTTGTCCAAAAGTTGGTTACGGTTAACACTGGAAAAACGGTAAATGGAAAAATAAGGGAAACTGAGATTTGTACTGTTATCAACATTGAAGTTTGATGTTGAAGAACTATTTCATTCCTTTGTCCAGCACAAGAACATGTTGATATACATTGGCATAATACGTGTTTTTGCATTCATATACTCTTGATGACGTAACTGTCACTTATTCGTTTTAACAATAATGTAAGGGCTGATAGAAAATTAAATAGGTACTTCGTAACTGTTATTCGCTTTACATGTAACATCCCTTAACAATCAATGGATGGTTTAGCATGGAGTGTTGGAAATGGATATGACAAAATGTAGTTTCTATTGAAAGAAAAGCCGTCTCCCTTTCTTGTGTCGGATTGTTAAAAGCGTACCACTGCACCGTACAATCTTTAAACCCATATCATGGATGTTGTCGAAGCCAAACCAGTTAGGTTCCTTTGGATGTACCTTGATCGAGGGATAACATGGATGTTCGTTCACATTGACAACGTCTGCTGTAAAGTTGCTTATGGCACTTATGTTTTCCGCAATCTTGCGAAATTCTTTTGCGAACAAGTTCTTTACAAATTGAATTTTAAAGAGTCGTGCAAAGAAGCTTTCAGGAAGCTTTGATCGTTAACTTTACTCTGTCGCTATACACTCGTCGTCATATACTATCGTCTCAGATGCAGAGTTGGTCCAAGGCATTGACGTCCACCAATACAAGACTAAAGGCAGGGACAACTTTCGGATTTTACAACATAGAACGACGGCATTTGAACACTTGCCGTCTTAAGTTTGTGGGTAACTGATAAACAAGCTGCCCGAGGGAATTAAACAGCCCAATGGTTCTAAACCATTTTAATCTCGATTAATACATCTGCTGGAGTCAAAGGCTATTTACTTCGTTGAAGAGTTCATATTGGGTCACTGGGATGAAAATTATTGAAAAATAAAATTCCCAGTTCTGTTATGCAATTGCACAGTTATTATATTATATTAGTGAAGAACGTATATAGTAATGACCTGTCGTATGATTTCAAGTTTGTAATGTTTGACACAATAAAGATTGTTATTATTATCTTGCGACAGGTGCACTACTTCGAATCACTCAATAAACTTTCCATCATGCATGGTTTCTAGTTGTACTTGAACTAAATGAGTTGTATTCACCACAGACGAGTTGAGGGGTGGTGTTGCAGCGGCAGCGGCAACTGATTCACTACAGTTAAGACAGATGATTGTTTAACTGGCAGCAACATCAACTGTTAATTGGCACGTCACTTTGATGCCTTCTTTTACAGCTCAGTTCATTAAACAAATGTGTCTCATTTTGGTTACCAAACTCGTGACTAATATGTTGAATATTAAAATTAAATTTACAACACCGATAGTACTCGTTTCACCAGTAGCCTACTTGGGATCCAATTGTAGGCATTGTGCCAAGAAATGTAAAAAGTTAGGTATTTCAGTGGCTGATCGAGTTTTATGAGCGATACAAACCGAGCACGTAAATTCAATCGAGAACATTGTGACGAATAATGACTCGACTATAACGAATATAATCTAAATATATAACGAATAATAATAAACACACTGAAAACAGTATTGAGAATGAAGATAAACAAGTAAAAACTTCTATTATGCATAGTTTTTATTTGAATTTCATTTGTAATTTCCCAAAAGTTCAAACAGAGTTTTACATCTATCTTGCTGCGAATAGTAAATAAAATACTGAATTTATTTAAAATACTAATTCATAAAAAAAATATTTTCTTCTTTAACTGGTCAGTTTTAATCTGCGATACTCCTAGTGCAGTGCATTTCATGTGTAACACAGAGAAAAAACAGAATTTACGACTTATTTTCCCAGTAATACGCAATTAGAGAATACTTGCTTATAAAAATAAAATAATTCAACTTTGTTAAACACAGGAGTAGGATGCGCGTAATGTTAAATAGCGCGCAATCACCATTTCTTCGTTCGATGCGCATACGAAAATAAACCTAATATAAGAATAAATTCAGAATTCCGATGTCATAACAAAAAGGAGAAGTTATTTTTTCAAAACACAACAAAATTAATAAGTGTACACTTAAGATAACAAGAGTTTATTTAAAGTTGCCTTGGATGAAAATAATAGGGAATAAGTACAACACTTAAGAAAAATAAAATAATATATATATATATATATATATATATATATATATATATATATATATATATATATATATAGTACTAATGTATATACATATATAATGTATACATAGTTTCTTCAGCGTGTCTTGAAGATGACTTCAGTCTATCACAGTTAGTCGCAAACTAACTGTGATAACTTAACTTTGGTAGCTGACGATAATGGACAATAGGTTTGTTCAAGGCGATATAGATGTACTAGTTCTGTACTAAAAAAAAACAGTAAGAAGTTATCGGTGAACCAGGATAAATAAAGGACATACAGAATTTGATTATTTTATTATTAGGCCATTATTAACTTTATGGGTAAGCCTATATCATATGAGTTTTCGATTTCAAACCGCGTCGTATTATTTACATCTGAAGGAAAGGTTATGTTCCAAGTAGTGTTCTATTCGTAACATTAAACGATTACAATATTATAATCTGGAGATATTCTGCTAAACTCAGTTTTGGTTTATCATCTGTTGTTGAAGGTGGATCTTCTTAGCGAGTATATTCATTGTTTAGCAATGTTTCGATGCTCTGTGGACACCTGTCATGTAAGCGGCGTAAGTCCTATGTCCATGTACAAGTACAAGTGATTTTGGGTGGCGCGCAAACGAGGGAGATGGCACGGAGCCACTTATGGTGCCATTTGGAACATATTGGTGAACAAAATGTCAGTGGTGCCAGATACGGTGTAGCATCATTTGAATTTTACATGTGTCACTTGAATGTAAATAAAAATTAGATTAAACTGACTAATTATACATGCCAATGCATACTAGACTCAAGGAATTAAATTTTAAAATATCCCCCTGGCGAAAACAGAAGAACTTTAGATGTCATTGGTACTTGTCATTTTGAATTGTCAGTCGGAAGTTACATTGATAATAATTATGAAGGTTAATTTGTACAACACTAACAGTATGGTGAGTGTTTGTTGCACCTTGTGCTTAAAATGACTATTTGTTTGACTTTGCAGCTTAAAGATAATTTTAGGATATTTTTGAAATAAGGATAAGAATTAATTAGTACAACATTAGCATTATTATTTTAACAAATCATTATTAAAATTAATAATTCAAACATGTAATTAAAATATTTGGTATGTTAATATTTGTAATGTGACTTTTCAGCAATAATGTTTAATCTACAGTTGTTACTTTTATGTATAGTATATCAATAATGGAAGAAAAATAACTCTTGTATTTTATCTTTCTTTTTGTGTAATTTGAAAAACTTAAATATAATACATAGTTAATTTGCTTATCTCCATTCTTAATTACTAGACTACACACCGTTGTTAAATTTGTAGTTAATTTAATTTATTGCTTAACGCTTTTTACATTAGATTGAATATAAGTGCTTGGCTTTACCTAGCTCTCACTGGATGTAGTGCTAACCAACAACCAGTGCTAGTACTACCATTTATGAACCTTGAACTTAAATAGCAGATTCTCTTGACTAGTCAGAGAAACTATTCTCAGTGATACGTCTGTATTTGGATTGTCTTTGTCGTACAAAAATTTAATTTACTTCACGTACAGTCCTAGTTATGTTAACTGTTGTAACGTATAAACCAACACTTTGGTCTCAGCTATTCTCTGACAGTAATTTACCCACTTGCAAATGTCGTAGAAACTTGAAATTTTGCAGGCATATTAGAAGTAAAAACAAAAACATTCAAGAAACAAGTATCAAACTGCCAAATGACGAAAAAAGATGTTTCAGGAAGCCCGAAAATAGCTCATCTTGTTATTAAAATAGGAATTGATTTGTTAAAAAAGTTTTACGGTTTTACAAGAGCGGTAAGAATCTATAACTTTGCATGAAATTAGGATTACGTAAGAGTAAAAAGGAGAATCGTCACATTTATCGAACCTAAACTAATTACGTCTTCTTATAACATTAAAAACTACCAACTTCTGAATGTGCCTAATCACTGTTCTGTGGTGCGATGGTCAGATTCGAGCTACTGTAGTCACATGACCTTTCTTTGGTTTTCAACTATAAGAACAATGTTAAACTTAACACTTTACGCTCTAGTTTTTCCGTATAAATGTCCTAAGTCAAATATACGATTAATATTCATCCAAAAGCTCATGGGTATTTTTGTATAGTACGTTTTTTTAATACAAAAACTATAAATTAATAAATGTGTGAGATTATCTTTCTTCGTGTATAATATTAATATTAGAAAAGCTACAGCCCAAATAATGAAACAAACAGTCTTAACAAATATAAAACCATAGTCTGTTATACAGCTGCAAGGTCTCGCTTCATTACCATCTTTCTAACTACTAGACAGTATGCAATTCATTAACCAACATTTGCATATGCTAAATAATTATTAGCATAATTTAGCGAACTTAGAGTAACTGAAGAGTCTTTAGTTATACAATTTGCAGGTTTATTTCCATAATAAAACATTTGTAAATTAAACTGAAAATATACAAATTTAGAAAGAAGGTATTTAAAAATACCAAATTTTAGAATCTATGGCATGCAAACTCTTGTAATGTGTTTTTATTTTATGGTACTCGTATGCCCCCCCCCCCGAATATTATAAAATGCATCATATAAACACATTACGTATCGCGTAATAATCTTCGCCGAGGTTGTTTTCAAAATGTCAAGTCTATGTATTACTATCATATATTAAACTGACACAAGTTTGTATCCAGTTTGTGTAGAAAATGTATTTATTGTAAGAGTTTCTCGTTGAATTATGGTTACCAAAGACGAATGCAAAAATGTTCGCTAACGCTCAGCCAAATTCTTTTAGGATTGGCCATCATCCAATTCTAAAAATCATAAGAATCTAGCTTCGTTCTCCAGATAATGTAGACAGGAAGACAGATATAAATACAAATTAAAAGCAACTCTAGTAGTAGTGAATTTTCACTAATATATGTTTGTAAATAGTAGCATGGAATCTCCTATCTTTGTGAAATGTAGATAAAGGTATACCAGCACTATGATAATGGGCAACAAGAGTTTTGATCTGGGCTGACCTAGTACAATAATTATGATGGGGATAGAGGTATTCGTAACTTTTAAAATACGAGAACACACATATAAAACAAAACTTTGTTGTACGACCAGCTACACACTTTAATTATAATGTTAAAGCCTATAAGACCTACTTACCTCAAGGTAAGCTGTTAATGAGATATAGTTATGTTATGTAGTCAACATGAATGTTCTGACCAAAACTTGTTATTTTTGTTCTAAAAATACCAATATCTCATAAATGGATAACATTATTTAAAAACGGATTTCGGTATCGTTTTCAGTGCAAAAAGGTAATTAAAGGCATATATCACAACAGGGTCTTCAAATTTAATTTATACCTAATTTCAATATGGTGGATTCAAGATTGTGACCGAAAATATGAACTTAATACTCGTATTAAATGAGCTACTTGCTACTCAACAATTATCAGTGTTGGCCCGAAGTCGATATCTGGAGAAAGGTGGGACATAGTAGTGGGGGGAGGCTTTTTAAACTTACCCTGTATGTAAAGGAGTAAGCCGAAATTGAGTACAATTCTGAAAATGGAACAGAATATGCTAATAGCTAAATAAATTAAATAAACCTCTCCAGTGAATATTGAACTAGGTAAACCTCGTTTACTTAACAGGATATATTTCACACTGTCATTTTGGTCTGCGTGTACTACTTACTGAGTATGATCAACTCTTTATTAATTGTCTACATCACTAAAGTATGAGATTGCCCAATAGACTCCATAGATGGTGCAATATGTTTTTTTTGAACGGCGAATACAACACTAATTTTAGAGTGTATGATTACCTAGAAACTATACATTCTGTATAATACACTTTTAAATTTAATGTTTCCAAGAAACAAATAATAACCCATTAGGTTTTGAAGGTTTAAAAACTACAACGGAAAGTTGTTGGTGTAAGATTTAGTGGTTTAAAGATTTAGACTTTCCTTAAAGTCACCCACTACACAAACATAAACTGGTTTTGGTCTTGTAGATGAGAGCCAATTTGCAATATACGAAACCACAATCTGGTTTTTCGTGAGAATTTCGCACTCGTAATAAAATAAAGTGAAACGGGAAAAAGTTATTATATGATATTTATAGTCCAATCGGTAACCTTCATTTCGATCTCACCCAAAACTAGCGTGCCTGGCATCGATATTTTTATTAGGAATCAATCCTCTGAAAATCTAGGTTGTTTCGTTATACAATGAAAATTAGCTTTCGGCTCTGGTGTAACTGCGAATACAGCACAGTTTTTTTTTTTAATTTTTTTTTAAAATTTTTTTTTACTTGTAATCGTACTTGAGCGTGAAAGATTTAAGAATGACTGTAGTGTACTATTATAACGTGATATATATTGGGGAAACATTTTTAATTCTCTTTCTGGTATTTTAATGAACAATTTTTTAATTTAATAAAAATTATTTCACTTGTTTAGGGAAAATAATGATACTGAGAAATGATATCAGTTCGATTCTATGACATTAAGTAAGATGTATCGATTTCCATTTGAAATGCTGCATCTGGAATTTAATATCACAATTAACTGATTGAAATTATATGATTCCGTTTTTAATTCTGCATACACTTGCAGTTTCTCGCTTACTCTCTTTATACTCGTGAGTGCGGATAAAAACTAATTTCAACGACAAAGATAAGTTAGTTGGACATAGCGCAGATTTTCTCAATTTGAAATTGGTAATTGTCAATTAATACACAAGCGCAACGAAAATAAAAATCTTTTATGAAATCATAAAAATGCCTTAGAAACCCATATATGCCCAGAATATAGATCAGATAAACTGTTACTCTAACATATGGTTGTACTAGTAGAGGGTCGATACTGTCCCCCCCCCCCATGGGCTTAACAGGTTGAAACAATGTTTCTAAGTTATACTTGGACATAATAAGAACCAATCACCACAGGTAATGTAAAATGTTGAATATTACCCGATTCAGCTTACATTGCGAGTACGGATGAATGTGGTTAGTGTCTCTGATGCGCTTAATATTTGTAATTGTGTCTCAATCGGCGATAGAGAGAGTCTACTATAATCTATGTTCCGGCGCATATGTGATTATATCTAGTGTTAACACTAGACTTCTATCATACAGAGGCATGAGTCAACTCAACTCTGAAAGTATCGCCAGAAATAGACTTCTCGTCAAGTGGAAGGAGTACTCCTTTTATGCTAATCGCCATTGTACTGATTTTTGTTTTGTCATTCTAGTTTCCTCTAGATATTCTACATATTGATCAGTTCTAACTTTGATTTCTGCGAGGATTTCCTTAAGGGACATCTATTTTGCAATATAATCTTCAAGGATTTCATTCGGGAAACGACGAGCTAAAATAGGTGATTTATTAGTTTTCGTAATAAATTAGTAGTTCGTAGACCTTTAGCGTTGGAATTCTAAAATAAAGTTTATAGCTCATAAAACTTTTTCCGAGAAAACAAAAGGAACGAGAACAAGAAGGCACTGTGGTCTGTACTCAGTAGCCAACAATGCCCAATTGTTGCGCGTAGTTCCAAGAGTTGCCGCGAAGCGCCAGCTGCAAGGGAAGAGTTTGCGCCGGTGGCCACCAGGTGGCAGTGGCCTCGCCGTTTAAAGAGCGCGCGACACGAACCGGGATTCCGCCTAGCCGTGCCTACGATCACATGTGCTCTTTGTTCGCCACTAAAAGAGGACCGTCAGTTCAGATAAAGTAGAACCTGTGGACCGGTGGTAGTCGGGAGTCGTGTGTGTAGTCCTACTGTAGTAGTTTGTGTTGTGGACTCTCATTGCTTAGGTTAGTTTTCCGATGTCAGGTAAGGTCCAAACTTTTATGCAGTTGATGAACTTTTTTAGTGTGCGGTAATTTATATGTGTATTTTATCAATTTATTAGTTATTGATTAGTCATTATTATTAACAATTAAAAAAAAAAAATATTTATTTGTTGTTTTTAAATTTTGTCAGTATGTTTTGATACTATGAAAACGGAGATGGAGATGATATGAGACGGAGATCGATCAGAAATTTCAAAAACTTAATTTCCATGAAAAACAATAAGTAATTTTAATTTATTTGTAGTTTTAAATTAATCAGTCTTGGAAAACTCGCACATTGAGTGTTTGTTGATTTTCAAAATACAATTAATTCAGCGCCTTTACAAATATGAATAACAAATGTACCATGCAAATGGAAAAATTGCAGTTGTGTCAAGCATTTGCGTGGAACTTTAATGGGGGTACAAGAAGTTGTCAATGCCGTGCGAGGTCTTAGCTTTACATAAATTCCTGCACGTGTCTATTTATAGAATGAAGTCAATACTGAATATTATCAACTTGAATGCATTTATTTAAGTAAAGTATCTACTTAGTGTAACGTACAAAAATAATATGCACATCATATTTTCGTTTTAATTCTAAATTTTTTGATATTTATTACATTTTATTGCTCAACAAAGATTTATATTACAATTTATATAACAATTTTACAATGCGCTAAAATAACAAAAAAATGAAATGATTGAATATGCATCCATCACTTTAATTCTTAGATTCTGTCAATTTAAAAAACTTATTTAAAAAATTTTAGGTAGTGACCAAAATATGACTCATTGAAGTGTACTAAATAAATTTTCATTCATTCCTAAAACTTTTAAGCTATTGAATCCTTATCGCTGTTCAAAGTGGGTATTAGTTATATCTTTGTAACTAATCCGTTAAAGTTCTTCGACGGCGATAATTGACTACGATATGTGTTCGTATCAAGATTTGAACCAAACTATTGGGCGTGGAAGAGGGGGGGACTCAGCTGACTGTACTGCACTGTCCACGGTCTCATTATAACGAGCCAGAGGCCAGAGCCAGCTGTAACTGTAGGTAGGTGTGGATGTGAGATGCCGCAGAGTGTGAGAGGCTGTCTGGGCGCTCTGGAGCAGGGCGTTCACCCGCCTAGTCACCACCGTCGCCGTGCCGACACCGATGAGCTTCTGCAGATGCAAACCGCAATAATACCACTTCCGGCACCAACATCGCCAGAAAATTATAGGCCAAGAGGAACTTGCTAAAACCTTCTACAATGTAGTCAATAAAGTCAATTACAGTTCTTAAGTATCAGCTTAACCTTTTCAGTACTAACGTCTGGTATTGGGAAAAAGTGTTCAAAATAGACCTTATTTTGTGTCAATTCATGACACAAAAGAATGAAGATTTTTAATGAAAAATAAACGTTATTTTATTAAAATTTTCATGTTAATGTATAAACACAGCTGATCAAGAAATGCTCTAATATTTTTATCTTTGCACACAATTAGATAAAAATGAGTAGATATTTTGAAAATAAAAGGTTCTTTTAGTGTGCATTGGTTTCATGGAATGTGGGATACTTTTGTACTTCTTTGGGCGTCGACCCTGAAAATGAGAAAAATCAAAGTCAGATTTCGGTTTTATTTTCTATATATTTTGTTATACTTAAGAAGCGTTTAAGTATACACAATGTTATTAGACATATGTTTGCGCAAAAACCGTAAAAATTGGCCAATAAATTACTGTATACAAATTACTAGATATGGATGATACTTTTGGAGAACACCTCTTAAACCTCTAGCCAGGTTTTTACTTGTATTCAAACATTTTGGTACTGTACGGGTTAAACAAATTTATTTAATACATTTTCACTGTTTTCCATTGCTAAACTAGTGAAGACGGCTGGTGGAATTAATCACTCCTGGGTTTTCTAACTTTCAATGTCCGAACCGCTTCAAGTGTCGTCATACATTATTTATTACTCTGTGCACTATTTAATCGCATATCCTCTGTGTGTTTAAAAGTTTAGTTTGTGTCCGTAGAATCCATAGTACAATTATGATGTATAATAAGCTGTTACTTGCACAATAAAGAATCGTGAGCAAGACGTGACGAATCAGTAAAAACCTATTTTTAATTTCCACGGCATCTGTCTCGCTACTGACGCATAAACACGAGCTTATTTGTGATATTCTTGTAATTGATCCATACACATTTGAGTTGTGATATTACTTTGTATAAAGAAGTTAATGAAACTGTTAAGAAAGGTATGTTATTACTTGAATATTTTTTAATAAGACTCCGTAGTTTGTTAATTGTTAAATATTTATATAAGATTTAAATTTATAATTGTTGACTGCTATTCAGTACCTATACTGTTCCTGTACATTTTAGAGGTTTTAAAATATTGAACGCCTGCCATAGTCTTTAAAAATTGCGTAATGTTACATCTTCTCTACATTGCTTTACAGAAGCAACATAAACTACGGTGAAAATTGTACAAATTTACGTCAATTTTAATTACTGTCTTGGATTTGTGCGAAAGATTAATTGGTTCATCATGAATAAAGAAACTCATTCAATAATAATGTTTACTTCAATGAACCCTAGTATTTTATTCAGAAATTATATTTTTAGAACGTTTTATTTCGTCCAAACATTGATTGAAAAATGGAAGAAGAATAATAAATACTTTTTTAGTTTTCAGCCTGCACTTAACTAAATAGAAACCTATAAGTAACAAAATACTAAAATATCTTATTATAATAATGTTAAGATAATTGATGTCTTATGTACGCAATAAGTAAAATTCATTCCTCTTCACGAATATGCGTACATTTAGACTGAAATTCCGACATTAATGACGCTTTTTGCTAAAAATAATTTGGACAACATCCGCTCACAAAATAATACGAGTTTATTCCTCGAAAACGTTATGTTGGTTATAAAAATCACTGTTAGTCCTGTATTTATTCTTTTTTGAAACATTTCCCTAGATTCGTTTGTCAAATACACTCCAGTAAAATTTGAGGTAGTAAACTTTTACGATATATTCACATGTTCTAGCTGCATATTGCTTTTTTTATTTCACTATTTTCTAGGTGAAAATGTTATGGCTCATCTGGCATAAGTTGTAAACAGAGTTAATTGTAAAAATCAGTAATAATCTTGTAGTTACTGTTATTTTCATTATTGCCATATAAATTGTAAAATACACTTCGGTAAAATTCGAAGTAGCAGAAATTCACAGTTTCTATGTAGCAACACATTCTTGTTACAGTTTTATTTGAATATTTAGCGGTGAAAATAGCATCTGCCTGTCGTAAACTTGTGAACGTAGTTGATTTTAAAAATCAGTCACATATAGGCTACTTCGCTACATTTCTAGGAGTCAGACGTAGCTTATATACACAGGTTTTTGCACATCTCGAATCTAAACATAATTTCGCAAAATTTGTAGAAAATATCAGAGACTTTAGATTTGTCGTAATAATGGACGATACGGGTTCAAGACTAGACGCAATATGTAACAACAGTAGGCCTACGGTAAAAGTTTAATCAAATGTATTTAAAACATAACCTTTGTTATATTTAATTGTAGCAGATTTTGTTTAAGTATATCGGGGTCATACATGAAAAGTATGTCCTCTATAAAGAAAGTGAACTAATTTAGACTGATTTTATATATCTTATCTCATTGTATTTTTACTTATATAAATTTTTAGTGACCGACTTAGACAATTGAATGTAGGTTAATACTCGTATTTGATATAAAAAGTCTTGAACGTTTCTTGATTTTAGGGAAATGAACAAAAACAAATATTTCGTCTGTACAAATCTGAGTGAATAATTAGTTTTTTTATGATTGGTACATTCAGAACTACCCTAATTACAAGCTTTTCTTAAATATGCGAGAATTGTTGTTTTTTATTCACTATCTAAATAAACTTAGTTATAATTGTCAGTACAAATACTGATAATTATTCCGTTATCATTAACCGTTGAGCGTTTATGTTAGATTACACAAATACACGTCCTCTGCCATGAGGAGTGTGGGAGCAACACGACGTGGTGTACTTGGAGTGCAGGAAGGTATGTAGTCTACGCGGTCGTGTGTATTGTCCATTGACGCTGTCGTGAGGACCAATACAAGAATATATTTCTGTTAGATTACACATATGCACGTCCTCTGCCATGAGGAGTGTGGGAGCAACACGACGTGGTGTACTTGGAGTGCAGGAAGGTATGTAGTCTACGCGGTCGTGTGTATTGTCCATTGACGCTGTCGTGAGGACCAATACAAGAATATATTTCTGTTAGATTACACATATGCACGTCCTCTGCCATGAGGAGTGTGGGAGCAACACGACGTGGTGTACTTGGAGTGCAGGAAGGTATGTAGTCTACGCGGTCGTGTGTATTGTCCATTGACGCTGTCGTGAGGACCAATACAAGAATATATTTCTGTTAGATTACACATATGCACGTCCTCTGCCATGATGAGTGTGGGAGCAACACGACGTGGTGTACTTGGAGTGCAGGAAGGTATGTAGTCTACGCGGTCGTGTGTATTGTCCATTGACGCTGTCGTGAGGACCAATACAAGAATATATTTCTGTTAGATTACACAAATACACGTCCTCTGCCATGAGGAAGTGTGGGAGCAACACGACGTGGTGTACTTGGAGTGCAGGAAGGTATGTAGTCTACTCGGTCGCGTGTAATTGACGCTGTTGTGAGGACCAATACAAGAATACATTTCTGTTAGATTACACAAGTGCACGTCCTCTGCCATGAGGGTGTGGGAGCAACACGACGTGGTGTACTTGGAGTGCAGGAAGGTATGTAGTCTACGCGGTCGCGTGTATTGTCCATTGACACTGTCGTGAGGACAAATACAAGAAATGTAGAGCGCTATTATCAGATCGCTACATACCTCTCTTCACTCCTAGCACAACACTGCACCGCTCGTATCGTGTCGAATTTAACTTTACAGCGTTTGTATTATATTTTTCGTTTGTAGTACTGAACATTAAATGCTAATTTAAAACCACGTAACTACCAATACCCGCGTACACCATGGTGGCCTTCACTGCTTTGATGCACTGCCTTTGGAAACCTTTGAGAAAGTCGCTTTTAATCTTGTTGTATAAAGAGTTCATATATTATTCCCCCGGCTCTTCAAAACTAATTGTAATTATTTTACCCCTAACCGTAGCAAAGGTGTCTTAAGAGATGCATATTTTGTATAATTACTTTGCATTTTGCCTCAAACAACAAAGTTAAACCTCAAAACATTTTTTCCCTAATTCCTAGATTTTTAGTGTAATAAACACTGCGTATACATATCCAATTCTTTAGGGAGTTTTGTAAAATGTGCACAGTTTTGCATGATTAAGGTTAACTGCAACCTTTGAGATTGGCAATAAAATCGAAAAGATTGGAAGACAATTCAATGTGTATTAAACCTTTAACGTGAAACACCCAGCGAAAATCCAGGACCCAAAGCGAGAGTTTTAAATGGTTTACTGTCAAAAAATATTCGTGTTGAGCGATAATCAAAATAGTGGCCAGTCCATTTGGCTCTTGAGGAGGGAAGAATTTAATTCTACATCGTGGATTATTTTCCATCTCTTCGTGCCTTTCCCTGCAATAATCCAGAACGGTTGCAGCGTTAGACAACATGTTCAGCGATTCCAGCCCCCATACTGGTTATCTTGCTTGTCTAAGATAGTCAAGTATTGTCATTCCATTTATAAACAACGGATTATTTAGCAAGAGTAAAGTGTCTAGCCGTTTGCAACATATATTCGTATTTAAACTTTTACTATTTAAACACACGAAATGTTTAAAAAAATTAATATTCCAGGACACTGATTTACGTGGTTACATCATTACAGATTTATTCAAATTTTAAGGTACGAGGTACAGACCAATATGTTCAAGACAACAGATTTAAAATCGCTGTATCCGATATAGATGTTTCAAAAAGTAATTAACATCTGTGCAGTTGGTCCAGTGAATTTTAAACCAAATAATTTGCTTTTGAATGAGATTTCATAATAATCGGACAAATAGCAAATATACTCCCTGAATTGGGCAGTGTCACGAAAAATGTATGTGTGAAAATATATATTGCACAAAGTTAAGTATATAATCGAATTATATTCAATTGTGCAATAACTTTTACTTATCGTCGTCTTAGACACCTACATTTTTATGTAGAGGTAAAAATTATATTCCATCATGTATTCGAAAAATGTTGATTATTCGCCAAAATCTTTCGAAAAGTTGATACAAAATGTGACCGATCAAACTAGACTATACTACTCCTATCTATGCGAGACTATTACAGATACTTTCATATCCCTCGTAGTACACAAAGAAATAGGTAATGTAATCGCATATGGAACATATCGCTAGTCACGAGTAAATTGCTACAATATCAATATATCAAATTTTAATATTGGAGGATACAGAACCTACTGACACAACCAGTAGTATATTCATATAAATCTAACATTTTATAGTCTACTAGCTGTTACCCGCACTTCGCACACAATCTTTAGAAAAGTCCTTATATTACTTATTAAAAGCAATTATGCGCGATTAGCCGCGGGTAACAGCTAGTTCGTCAATACATTCGTAGTATTTTATAACGAAAACTCTTGATTTTCAATAAAATACCAATTACAACCAGATATCCAGTTACCCACGGCTTCGCACACAATCTTTAGAAAAGTCCTTATATTACTTATTAAAAGCAATTATGCGCGATTAGCCGCGGGTAACAGCTAGTTCGTCAATACATTCGTAGTATTTTATAACGAAAACTCTTGATTTTCAATAAAATACCAATTACAACCAGATATCCAGTTACCCACGGCTTCGCACACAATCTTTAGAAAAGTCCTTATATTACTTATTAAAAGCAATTATGCGCGATTAGCCGCGGGTAACAGCTAGTTCGTCAATACATTCGTAGTATTTTATAACGAAAACTCTTGATTTTCAATAAAATACCAATTACAACCAGATATCCAGTTACCCGCGGCTTCGCACACAATCTTTAGAAAAGTCCTTATATTACTTATTAAAAGCAATTATGCGCGATTAGCCGCGGGTAACAGCTAGTTCGTCAATACATTCGTAGTATTTTATAACGAAAACTCTTGATTTTCAATAAAATACCAATTACAACCAGATATCCAGTTACCCACGGCTTCGCACACAATCTTTAGAAAAGTCCTTATATTACTTATTAAAAGCAATTATGCGCGATTAGCCGCGGGTAACAGCTAGTTCGTCAATACATTCGTAGTATTTTATAACGAAAACTCTTGATTTTCAATAAAATACCAATTACAACCAGATATCCAGTTACCCGCGGCTTCGCACACAATCTTTAGAAAAGTCCTTATATTACTTATTAAAAGCAATTATGCGCGATTAGCCGCGGGTAACAGCTAGTTCGTCAATACATTCGTAGTATTTTATAACGAAAACTCTTGATTTTCAATAAAATACCAATTACAACCAGATACCCAGTTACCCACGGCTTCGCACGCGATTTCCTGCAGAAAAATTGGAACATAGGAGGCATATTTATTTTGAACGTCACTTTTGACTTTTGACTCAACTTTTGAGATAAATAGTCACTGAAAGATACTCCAAGCTCATGAACTATTTAAGATTTAAATTTTAATACAGTCTCAATATGCACTTGTGAAATAACTGGAATTTTTCTCTAATATTCTATGATTTTTGTATACAATTGAACTATATTAGCCCAGCGTGGACAGGAGTCAAAAGTCGAATTCATTTGCACAAATACGATGTAATAAATGATGGCGCTCAATGTAATTTTGAAACGAAAATAGGCATATATTAGGTACATATTATTACAGTCTAATGATTATGAGCTCCAGATGTTAAACGAAATTGCGTATGGTTTTTATTTTATTGAAACAAAATTTGCTGATTCTCTAAGTTTAAGCTTACTTTATGCTTTCAAACTATAAATATGTAAATAAATTTAAAATCGTAATTAAATTATATAAACATATTTGTTTGTCGCATTATATATGTTTACAAAGAACAGCTGATTAAATTTGAACAGGCTCTTTCACTTAATAACATATGTTTGCTGCAATGCATTTCTTACGGGTATTTCCGTAACTTTTAGAGACCAGTGGGGCGGAATCCTGAATCGGGAACGGGATAAAAAGTATCCTATGTCCTTCTCCCATTCCTTAGCTACCTCCCTACCAATGTTCAGCCAAATCGGTTCAGCCGTTCTTGAGTTATAAATAGTGTAACTAACACGACTTTCTTTTATATATATATATATATATATACATAGAATTGTTCGGAATAATCTATTTTATTTCAATTACAAACAGGTTTGTGTTGTATATTATGGCTGAAGTTAAATTATACTTAGGCGCCTTTTTAGATTTTGCGACGGGAGGAAGTAACACGTTTAATATATAGTACGATTATAATAGTTAAGCTATTAATCTGTAGCAATTCACAGTTATGTATATCAGGAACGAGTATACCCGTATACGGTCCGTAGGCTTCTAGGAATGTGTACAGT
This sequence comes from Homalodisca vitripennis, assembly GCF_021130785.1. Classification (NCBI taxonomy): domain Eukaryota; kingdom Metazoa; phylum Arthropoda; class Insecta; order Hemiptera; family Cicadellidae; genus Homalodisca; species Homalodisca vitripennis. The sequence continues at coordinate 147,356,227 of NC_060210.1, forward strand.
TTCTGTAATTCCCATTGGAAGACAATTTGACAATGTGAGGTATAAATGAATTGATGGTTCATGAAGTGGTTAGCAAGAAATACATGCCCATTCTTGTCCAGAAAACCGTCTTACTTAAATATCAAACGCATCATCGAGATAGGTCTAAATTACGTAGTACCTATAGAATAATTAAGATATTTTATTGCATTGAAAGATGAATAAATATTTCTGAATCAAAGACCCTTCACGTTTTGATCACATCCACGCTGTGATTGAATCAGTTCTCGATAACACGAGAGACAATTCCTCCCATTTTTAATCTGCTTATTTTTAGTATTATTGTTTTCGAGATAACGTATTCGAAGTAATTTTGTCATTGCAGTAACAGTATAAAAAACTTGACAATACTGTCAGTGGTAAAACTAAAAGCGGTGTAAACTAACATCTACAATTCTCGCTGCAGCTTGTCATTGAAATGTGTATTTTTGAGGAGAATGCAGGAACTAACCCAAGAGACACGAGAGCAGATAGTTGGAATGTCCGGAGCAATATGACGAGGAATGGCAGCAACATTCAATATTGAAGAGATAATAGTTGGGTCTCCAGGGAACAAATATCACACACACATCGCGCTCCTCACTGACCTACCCCTCTCTTACTGTCAGTGGGCGGCTATTATATGTTAGGGAAGATTACAGGAGTAATATATACTTTACTGTAACGATTTTGTTTTACTCAATTATTGTGTATCAGAGTAAAACAATTTTTTCTTACTTGCTGGTGTTCTTATGATTGGTAATATTTCAGGAAGATTCATGAAATTTATAATTAATAGTATGTTTTGGATTTCATTGGTATTTTTCCATATAATTTCAACATTTACAGGGATTATCCACATTCTTTGTCTAAAAAATTTGAACTCGCAGAGTACCATATTACTAAAACACGTGACTTTTAGAACGAAAGGATTCATTAAATTGTTAAAACACGATGAAACTTACCAAATTATATTTTAAGCTAGTTTATAAACCTTTTATTCGTTTCATTTGTTTTTTTAAATGTATGGCTATTTAAAACTATAAATAATCACTAATTCTAAGACAAGGATGTGACATATTATTATCCAAAGGTAAGCACTTCTGTAAATCTTTGCTACGAACTCATCATAGATCCAGGGGCGGCTCTGCCTCTAGGTCTATGGAACGTGTGCCTCCCGCGTGGGACGCCATTTAGGGAGGGTTACCAAATTGAAATATATATCAAAATATACACTTTACAATTATATCTATAACGAAATATGCCATTTAGAGAGAAGCGCTAAATCGAAATGAAAATTAAAATATACAAAATAGAAAAGAATTCCACTTTACAATTACATCTATAAAAAAAGATTACATCGTTCCATAGTATCACTAGTCTAATGGATCCCGATGAGATCCTACGATATAAACAATTATTTCCTCGCACTTTCCCCTTGATATTTGGAAAGAAATACCTTTTGAAGCTGACTACATTGAAAATCTGACGAATTATTAATATTAAAACTAATTCGAGAGCTACAGAATGCCTCTGTAACAAATAAACCCCTATGAAAAAGATATAATTCAACATATTACTTGAAAATGAAATGAAATGGAAAGTTTATATGAGTTTTAGTTCAATTCTTAATGGAAGTCTCCTATAATATATTTGTTTATTAATTTAGGAATGATACAGATGAATTAGTTACATCCAATCAAAGAGCAAACGAGACTGATCGTTTCAGCAGTGCAGCACTGCGAGCGAGGTTCCGCATTTTATCGTGATACTTGGAAAGCTCTACTTGGGCAGTAGTGGTTTATACTTATTTTGATTATTCTCTTAAAACTCAAATTGTTCTATATAAACATTTTGCAAATATCTGTAGAAATAAAATTCACTTTAAACCTGTCATACTGTATAATTCATGAGTAGATTACCAGCAGTATATTGTGTTTAGTAGAGTTTTCCGCAGAAAGACTATCCGCGTTATTTGACTTTGTGTTTACAATCGCTGGCTGGAAATGTCACAACGTCTGGAGGTCACACTTCGGACGTGGAGTGATGTCGGGCGCCCGCGCCTCGCATTGTGCTGGTGATATACTGCTCCAGTAGGCCCAGGCTAGGCCCACCATGCTGTCGCCCCGCACCGCGTGCACCATGATGTCATCGTGCCCCAGATTAGCAATGATGTCCTCTCTTTTATATTCATGTCCTATTTAGTTTTATCACTCTTTTCTGTGTTCCCACGTATTTTATGAATTCACTAATTACTTTTGTTACTCTGACGTCACATGTCTGGCTGTCGCGAACTTTATTACGGATCTCTGACATGTCCATTATAATAAACCGAGTCAGTGATTACCTCACCACATGCTCCATGAATATAAATGTATATTGCTGATGTCTTTCTGATCTATGAGTACTGTATTAGCTTGCTTTTCTTTTGAAAATAGCGTACAAGGACAGTTTTATTCCATGTTATTAAAATTTGGGTGAATCATTTTCGTCTTTAAAATTTTCGTCTCTTACAAATGGATTGATAAATTGCATACTTTCTAATTTTTTCGTAAATTTCAGATTTCTCAATGTTACCAAGTTTGAAACATCCAAAGAATACTAATTATAAGATATCAGAACAAAATACTTCGAAATTTTCTATAATTAAAAATACATGTTTTATACTGTACAGCCAAATTCTTTACAATAAATGCAATTAAAACTTCCAGACGTCCAAATAACAAAACAATTAGAACTTAGGAATTTATTGTATTTTAGATTCACCCATGTACACGTGTGGAATAGGACGATAACTGATAACATAAAACTTAGGGTAGGTTAAAATTCAATTAAGTATTCGACCAACTTATAGGTGAAGATAACCAAGTAAGAAACCGAGTGACATAGACAATACATTTCATGAGGACAACACATTGGACATTGAACCAGTTTTCTAGCATCAATTAGTTCCAGCCTAGTTTCGCCAATTTTGCCTGTTAAACATAATCTGTAAGATGTGCAGTAAAAATGTTCATTTTCGGACACAAATATTTAAGTCCAAACTGTGAGTACCCTGAGACAGAGTCCTGTCTATACACCTGCTGTGATAAGAAACAGCTCAGCACTCAAACAATCTTGTTCGAATTTAATTGATTAGTTTGAAGGAATATACTGTGTATGTTCGTCCGTCCACATATTGCGACAATTAGACAAATTCTAATATTTTAATTAAATTGTTTGCAATTGAAAATGTATATATTGGTATTAAAAAAAAATATTTCGCCAATAAATGGTAAGATATGAATAATGGAATAAAACTGTGCTGTTTGCACAGCCAAATAAAGTTGATTTACTCCCTACAAATGCCGTTTGGGCAGTTGGGACACATACGGCGCAGTTGGCCTGCCCGGACTTTACTACTGTACCACCACCACCACCACCACCTCCACCTCCACCTCCACCACAGACGGCAGTAAGTGGCTACTTCTCACGCTGACGAGACGTTTATGTTTCAGCATGAGTGTGCCGAAGCAGTAACCGAACCGCTCAGCTGACAGACAACATGGCTGCCAGAGGTCTGGTGGTGCTAGGCTGCCTAGCCTTTATCCTTCTCTTCCCAACGAACGCTGAGGTAAGTACTTCTGCTTATCGCGTTAGTTAACATTCATCCGAGGTAGTGAGGCCTGCGAACATCCGTCGAACGGACTAGATCAGCAGACGTGTGCTGACGCCTTCTTGGCGAGCAGCAGTTGCTGAGGCGACAGTCTTCTTCTCTTCGCGTGGTTTCACCTCGCCCTTAATGTATTATACTAAATATCTAACACTTGAAGCCGTCTATTTTGGTTTAATATACAGTGTCACTTATACTTGATGTACCTATTATTTTAGTTTTATTTGAATCAACACTTTTCTTTTGATCAGTACTCCAAAAAGAAAAGAATACTCTCTCCAGTATTGTTTCTTTCTAATATTATTTGTTTTGAGTGATTAATATCCCTAAATGATAGAAATCAAACGATAGTATTATCACATATGAATGATGTATATTCACATCACAATACAATAATGTAAGTTACGCAAAGAGTAACAGTATGAAATAAGTTATATGAAACAAACGGGATATGAATAACAGTTACAAATAGTTGTTCCTGTATACATGGAGTCATGAATAATACAATAAACTGTAATACATGAATGTAGAAATATTGTGTGCCTACTCTCTTGATCTGTAGCGTTGACGTAATATTTTCAATCGACAACGTAATATGGATTTTAAATTGTTGTCTACTTTAGCTGAATGGACATTAAAACAAAAGCGTAAATCAGTTTAACATTCACATATAGAAAACGTGAAAGGTCCGATTTCAATATGAACATTCACGATTTCTGTTTATTGCTGGACAGTTTCATTTAATAAATGAAATTAAGTGCAGTATTCTACAAGTATATCTACTTGCTTGCCTCTACACAGAAGTAAGCTTCACGTCAACTGTGTAAGCTGTATATAAACAATAATTTTACACTAAATACAAAATAAATGTATTATGTTATGAACTCCACATTATAGGGTTATCTTTATGTTAGAATAATAAATCGTAAACTAAAATTTTATATTATATATAAAATATACGTATAAATAATTTTAAATAGACCGTTAACTTTTATATCATTTTTCAGTTAGTTTAACTAAACGAATATATGTGATTATTTTATTTGCAAATATTTTGTTTTTTCTACTTGTGTAGTATAACTTTTTCAATTAAATAAACTACCACGATTATTTACGAACAAAGTATTGTTAAGCATTTATGTTCCAACCGTAAAGTGAAGGGAATCGATGTATTCACTTCATACTTGTCACTGAAGAGGTTTCCCTTGTGATTATACACAGGCAGATGTTTTTACGCATGACTGTACAACATGGCCCCACTCCAGTCGCGTGTACAGCTTCACGACACCTACAGTGCATGGAAGATTTCTTCTAAAAGCTATATTTTAACTATGAACATTCACATTTTTAAAATATTATTTTTGACAAATTGACATAACAGGTAAAGTTACTAATTACGTCCTAATTGTGACATTTATGATTACTGAAGGAAATATGTTTATTTTTAATTTCCGACGATAACACAACTCTTCATCTAATGATTGGTAGGTTTTGGTAACATAGGCCATCCTCAACAAATAAAGGCGAGAGGCTTGGCCAATTTTTAATGGTGTTTTCTTCCAAACACACTGTTACGTGAAATGACCGGTAAGTTATTTTGGGATCCTTAAGACGTAATTTTAGGAAAGTTTTGGTGAGATCTTTTCGGTTATACTAAAACTGAGGGTACTCATGGAAAATTTGTCTTGATCCTTGCTAAGAAATTTGACAACTAGAAAAAGGACAATATCAGTTACTAGCTTGTCTCACTTGACATTTGTTTCTCATTTAATACCATAGTAATATTTATTCGTAGACGAAAAATACAATATGTGGCAATATTGTTTTATTTCTTTCGATTAAATTACTTTCGACTCATAATAAAAAGAACCTTTCTCTTTTTAGGATTTTATTACACGGTGACTCCTTGGTGTACAAATTCCGTATTCGGCAAACAATTATACGGGGGTGATGTTTACCATCTTATGTCTTACAACATTGAGTACGCCTTTACCTTTAATCACATCGAGTCATGAACGAAAACGTTTTGTACTATATGATTTTCAGGAAGTACTAATTCTTAAAAATGAATTTTTAATGCTTTATAAGTTGGTTAAGCTTAGAAGACTAAACCCCCAATTTGTGTTAGTAATGTGCTTTTTCCGTGACAGATTCAAAATGAAAACGTAGTATATTTCTTACATTATTGGTCCGACATCTTGGATGTAAAAACGCAAATTTGTGCATTTTTTTAGAAACAGTGGCAGTAGAAAACTATAGATAATGATATGTGTAAATATATTGAGAACGGACTGACCGTAAACTTGTTTCAAATGTAACGGGTATTTTTGAAAAACCTAATTAAGAGCATTGATTTATTACAGAAGGGCTATAAGACGTAAAAACCTCGAGATTTTAGCGCCGAACACTAAATTAGTAATGTGAGCGGTTTCCTTGAACAGGCCTTGTTTATAGTTTCCGGTAATTCATGTGAAGGGGTCAGAGTTAGAGCTGGTCCCAGCTTTGACCACTTGGTTCTTATCTGGCAGCGTCACGTCAGACTTGATGTACGATCACTACAGAGAGCCCGTCTGTACACAGGTGCATCTCTAACGCGCTGGATAGTTCTGTACTTCGCACCTGACCTGATAGACTTCCTCGGAACTTTGTCCATTTGTTCTTATTTGACAGTATCACCTTAGACTTGAAGTACGAGCACTACAGAGAGCCCGTCTCTACACAGGTGCATCTCTAGCGCAGGATAGTTCTGTACTTCGCACCTGACCTGATAGACTTCTTCGGAACTTTGTCCATTTGTTCTTATTTGACAGTACCACCTTAGACTTGAAGTACGAGCACTACAAAGAGCCCGTCTGTACACAGGTGCATCTCTAGCGCTGGATAATTCTGTACTTCGCACCTGATCTGATAGACTTCCTCGGAACTTTGTCCATTTGTTCTTATATGACAGTATCACCTTAGACTTGAAGTACGATCACTACAGAGAGCCCGTCTGTATACAGGTGCATCTCTAGCGCTAGATAGTTCTGTACTTCGCACCTGACCTGATAGACTTCCTCGGAACTTTGTCCATTTGTTCTTATTTGACAGTATCACCTTAGACTTGATGTACGATCACTACAGAGAGCCCGTCTGTACACAGGTGCATCTCTAGCGCTAGATAGTTCTGTACTCTGCACCTGATCTGATAGACTTCCTCTGAACTTTGTCCATTTGTTTTTATTTGACAGCATTAACTTAGACTTGATGTACGAGCACTACAGAGAGCTCGTCTCTACACAGGTGCATCTCTAGCGCTATATAGTTCTGTACTCTGCACCTGATCTGATAGACTTCCTCTGAGATTATCAATGCAATACGATATAATTTGTTGAAAGTAAACTAATAGTATTACTAATATATTAAAGATGAGGGGTTTTTTATTGTAGGGCGTGAAGGGATAAAACAGAGCGTTATTTTTTTTAAAGGCATTATTTCCGATTCCAAAATATTCTCTCTGATTTTAAACAATTTAAATGGATGCCCGATTGATGTTTGAACTCTTCATTCAAAAGATGCGTTGAATGTGGTCCCCAGATGTAGAGTGTAAATGAAAACCGGTACCAAAACCATTATTCCTAGATAATGAAGAAAAAGAGAATATTTTGACTACCCATATTTTTACTTCAACACTTTTATGATAGGCTTATTAAATTGTAATAATTTTGTTTCAATTATAAAAAACCCTAAGACAAATGGTTTACATGTTTAAAAATTTTTTTAAGTACGGTAACACTCTTGAAACAAGGCGATATGTCCCAAATCCTAGATATGAAAAATGTGATGAGAAACATAGATATAACTATGAAATGGGCTATATGCAGAGTTAGTAAAAATAATTATTTGTTAATATACTGCAATTTTTTAGAGTTGAGGGAAAATAAAACTAGATTATGATACTGTTTTACTTACTCCGTAAAATAAAAGAGTATAAAAACGGAACCAATTACAGTGCCGCTCGTAATTTTAAGTGAGCATTAATAAAAAGTCTGTAAAATTAGTAGTAAGAAGATCTGCAAAAATGTTGTTTTTGTTCTTTCAAAATGGTTATCAACTTCTTGAGATCAGCTTTCTTCTCCTTTTTAAAATTTGTTGGTTGAAGTTTGGCGTTAGGTCATCTGGGTTTACTCCCTTTCAAAAAAGTGTTGATCTATCCATTAAACAAAAAATAGTCTATATATATAAAAATGAAACTGTTCGTGTGTAACAGCATCACTCACAAACGGCTGGACGGATTCGCCTAATTTTTTTTTTAATTTGTTCGTCTTGATCTGTAGAAGGTTATAGGATACTTTTTATCCCTTTCCCGATTCAGGATTCCGCCCCACTGGTTACAGAAATACCCGTAAGAAATGCATTGCAGCAAACATATGTTATTAAGTGAAAGAGTCTTTTCAAATTTTTAATCAGCTGTTCTTTGTAAACATATATAATGCGACAAAAAATTGTTGTTATTTTTGACAGTAACTAAGTAAACATAAATATTTTTGACGTTTCTATGTAAACAAACATTTTTTGACATTTACAACGTGTCACAAATGTCAAATTTTTGATAAACGTGATTTGATATCTTTTTTACAATTTCCAAGAACAGTGTTATTTTCCATCAGTAAAAGGTTTAAAAAAATAGGCAAGTATTTTTGTTTTCTCATGTAAATATTCCAGTGTATTTTATATCCATGCACGATCTCATTATTTATAACCAAGCCAATGTATGATATGGTCTATTAGTGACATGGACTCTAAATATCCATCTAATACATTCATGTTTCATGCATCAAAACAACACATTTCTGGAGAAAGCTGTCATTCTGATCTGACTTCAGTGATGGATAATCCATTGTCATAGTTGTGGAGGAGTCCCCCCCCCCCAAGTTTGACAAATATAGGGTGATTCCTAATACAACTAATAACGTTGTTTACCAAAACGCATTAAAATAAACAAAAAACTTTTATAATAGATTTTATGATATGCTACGATGTATTAGTAGAGCAATAAATTAATTGGAAAAACGTATAATAAAATTAGTATTTCTTTTCGATGCTTGATTGATGTAGCCCCTCTCTACTGCCACGCGAGCGGAGCCGCGGGTTTAGGCTAGTTGAATTATAAACTAGACCTCAAGTCTTACCTCATCTGATGGGGCCTGCTTTGCTAACATGTTTAGTTTGTTATTATTTTTATAAGATTTTCCTTGACTTTTGAAAGTCTTTTTCACTTCCTACTCCATATGTACGTCTTTTCTTAGGATTATGTCCTACAATCTCCAAATCACTCATTTTAGTAAAACCCCATGAGTACACCTCTAACAGCAAAGTCAGCAATACAATAATCTTGAAACCCGTTTAAAATACGCTTGGAACTCGGCCCCCGGTTTTACTACTCAGTTAGCCCATGCGCATTCTTGTGGCTGAAATTCGAAACTCTTAGGACTATTATTTACTGATAGCCCACAATTTAGCGTGTTGGATTTGGCACTTACCACGCATTTTGATACTTACTTTGTTTTATATTTTTTGGCACTTAGCTCAGTTTTCATTTCCATTCTGCAAATATTTCTCCCAGTTTTAATTTCAAGACTTTTAACGAAGCATACAGGTAGGTTTTTTTCTCTGTGAACGAAGGCACGTCTTCACATCTTAAATCATTGAAGTTTTTTAAAGAGTGAGCATAACGTAGTACTCGTGTCACACGATTACCATAATACTTATTGAAGGCATTTAAACGGATGGCCTAATTTTATCCGGTTGTGGGCTGTACTATGAGGATCCGCAATGAGGAAGCGTTACACCTCGGCCTGCCATATATCACGCAATAGATACGGCAGAGTCACTCCTTATCGTTCTACTTTACAGCTCCCAAATTATTTCAGACAGGGAGAATGTTATCTGCTCTTATCAGTAACGGGTTCACTGGCAGAAATAAGGCCAGCTATTCGCTCTGTTTATTAAATAACCTGATGCAACGGTTCGATGAAATTTTATATCTGAAAACACTTTGGACAAACCGACAAACAGAATCACAACTAACCCGAAGTGAACCTAATGATAATTAGTTCACGTTGTTAAGATCAAAGAAAATTAAAAATACACTTAATTAATATTTTGATTTAGATTTTTACGCAGGAAATATTTTATAATTTTTATCATTCCATACTGAAGAGAAACCTCACATTTGAGTGTTAAATTGAACCAATTTCTAAACTCCAATACTTACAAATATTCAGTATACGAATAATAAAGTAGTAATATTTGGTTGAGTTATGATGTTCACAGTCATTAAGCTGGTGCAATCAATCTTTGATCAGGATTTTTCTTTTTTGAGATCATAGCACTTTAACATAAACTCTCTTTTGCTTATGGCAGAAAAAGCATACATTTTTGGTATTATTCCACAAGCAGTATCGATTTGATTAGATGAATTCTTTTACTAATTCCATGTTAGCCATGAAATCTTGTAATAATAGTAGCCTACTCCATCTCTAGTACTCCATCTAGGCCACCAATTTTCAAGTAAATTTTGGAAGTGGTATTTTCATTTAATTTCTTAAGTTAACAATACACCACTTATTTAGGTATCTTATTGTAAAATGTTTTTGTTTTGTTTTTTTCTTCGTTACTCCAAACGCGTACTTTGTTATTTCGGTTAAAACGTTATTGAATATGAATGGTCAAAAATGTTTATTTTAATTTTTTTGTCCATCACTTTTCAGTTTTCCAATTTCATCTGTAAGTTTATTATAATTCCATCTCAAAATCTACAGAGTTAGATAAACATTTTGGTGAGGATTACCGTACTAAATTTCTTTGGTACTTTTCTCTTTACTCTTATCCTTCTCACTAAGTGAATATTCGCCAAAAAAGTGTTTACATTTATTGAAAGAACAGCATCAGATTTTAACATTTTTTTTTCGTTCTCTTATCAAGCTTGCCTTTAAATTTCGGATAAAGTCTGACCCCAGAAAGTATGTTGAGCATACATGAGATGTGCTTGGATTGACGGATTCTTTTCTTTTGCACCTATCGACCCAAATTCTCCTCAAATCGGCATATTTGAGAAAAAAACTAAATAAGGTATGACTTCACTCAAATGTTTATTGCATAGCTGTCACTGCACTCTGATACAGTGCAACTGGTTACAGGCATAATGGCGTTTACGTAGTTTGTATAAAAAGCAATAAAATTATAAGTAAAATTAAATATTTAACAAAAAAAGTTCAAATTAATGATTTTACTCTATTGAAATAGGTCAAAACGAGGTAGGACTAGTAAATTGACCATAACGTAAAGTCAAAACCTCAGCTTATGGCCAGAAACACATTATTTATAACTAGATATAAAAATTACTCAAACGTCTCATTAGCACAATACCACAGAAAACATGTAATAATAAACTCTAAACAACGTAATACACCACTGTGTGGACAAAATCCAAAAGTGGACTGAAACTAATATTTTTTGGGAAATGGCAAATACGCTGTAAGTGATTGGAACGGTGCAGCCAGGTCTAGCGTGACGTCATCACCAACGTTGTGCTCTGTCTGGCCCACCTCCTCTACTCTATACATCTTGGACTTGACCTACGTTTTCATTTATTTATATAAATATATTCCACCACCTTTAAGCTTCCCAGGTATAACTGAACAACTATCATTTTTGGTAGCTGGATCGTCATCTATTTGTAATCACCTAGAACCTCCATATAAAATTTTTTTTTCTCCATATAAATTGCGAAATGCACAATTATGTTTTCATGGCTTATACGTTGGTTAGAATCAATCTCAATGTGCAGGATAGTTGTAAACTAATTTTAAAATATACGTATATTCAGTCGGGGTGAAATTTACTTGAGAGTACTTTATTAGACAAGACAGTGACAAGTAGGTTACTTATGAATAGCACTCAGTGCAGTAGTCTGTCAGTGTGCTAATTTACACATATTAGCACATTCAGAGTAGCATAGTTATATGCGTTATGCAGTCACTGGGTTTAAGCTACGAACAAATATAATTCACATTCTTGTTAGCTTGTCGACCTTCGCTACCACAGAAGCAATGGAATGAAAATTAATTGATCACATGCACATGTTAGTGGCTGACAAATGAGTGAACCTTTAAAGCGTTTACATGCTCTTGTATATTATAATAATAATAATAATAATAATAATATAATATAATAATTCTTTATTTTGTCAAAAACACAGAATATACATTTTGCATATACATATTCATGCATAATAAAATACATACATACATTTACATAGCATAAATCAAAATAAATGTTCTTTACATTAAGTAACTACAATATGTTCATTCTAAGATGCAAAAACAGTCTCAATAAAAGATAATATAACTTAAAAAAAAAAAAACTGTATTTAAGACAAGACAAAATAGGAACCCCATAGGTAAAACCAGTATTGGGATCTCCATCACTTAACTAAAGCAAAAAAAAATCGGCTAGCAGCGACACGCAACTCGTATTAGGAAAAAAAAAAATTATTTTACTCAAAAAATAATCTCTGTTTAATAACTCTGTGCTTTAAATTACACAACTAAATTTATCCCTTCAAAAAAGTAACTGTACAACAATAACAAAATAAAACTATTATTACAGAGGGAATAAAAAAAAGATAATAATAATAAAAATCTATACAACAAGTCTACACTAATTTAAATTGTGACATTTAACCAGTTGTCTATATTTTGTTGCTCAAACAACCAAATTTTTAGATTTTTCACGAACTCATTTAGTTTTTGTAAATTGGTTTATTTTCGGAGTTATTAAATTAAACAAACGCGGTGCCACACTAGTATAAAAACTTTTGATGTACTGATTAAATGAGACTTTGGCACAAACACTACTTGATATTTTCTTAAATTATAGGTCGTTTGGCGAGCCACGGAAAATGAGGTGCATTCTAATGTAAAAGATTTTTAGTACTTTAAAAATGTAATAAATGACGCAGTGGAAGAATCTTTAGGTTTGAGAAAATTGGCCATGTATGTTCAAATTTTTTCTCTACGCACGATTAGTCTCATGAACCTTTTTTGAAAAAATTATAATGGGATACAAAGTTGAGCAGTAGGTCCCTCCCCCAGCAATGTAATGCCATAAGAAAGCCTAGAGCCAACGAGAGCATGGTAAACCCCAACCAACACTTCAACACTCCTACACATCTGCTGAAGTAAATAACATGCTCCTTAGACTAAGATACAACTCTTTTTTTCAATTTTTTTTTATATGTTCTTTCCAGGTTAAACTGCTATCAATAACCAAACCCAAGTATTTTATACTTTTAACTTGTTCTAATTGTAAGCAATTACAATCCATTACAACGTAAATGAAAACATCTGAAATCATGAAATTTCAATGGTATGTTAAAAAGTTAAAAACATTTTTCAGACTAAATATTATAAATTTGGTTTTTTTTCACTAAGAGTCATGAAATGTTTATCAAACCACACCCTTAAATAATAATAAATCTCTTGACATATCACTATGCAAAGCCTCAAGGTCAAAGTTATCATAAATAAAAGCAGCATCATCCGCAAAAGCAACGAGTCTGCCCTTAAAGCGTCCATCGCACAACTCATTAATGTACATTAAAAAAAAGGATAGGCCCCAGGACTGAGCCCTGAGGCACTCCAAAATCAACAGAACCTGCATCACTTAGGGTATTGCCCAATTCGAACCCTTTGCTCCCTCTCAGAAAGATAGCTGGAAAACCAGTCATGTGATAATCCCCTAATACCCCGCTATCCACAGCTTCTCCAACAATATTTTATGATTAATGGTATCGAAAGCTTTTGTTATGTCAACGAATAATGCAGAAACTTTTTTATTATTGTTAATTGAGCTATAAACAGCCTCCATAAAATGAAGTAAGGCATCCTCAGTAGACATGCCTTCTCGGAAACCAAACTGGTTGTTACTGAAAAAAGTTATGTTTATTTAAAAAGTCAACTAAACGCCTTTTGACTATCTTCTCAATACTTTAGCAAATACTGACAGCAGGGATATTGGGCGGAAAACAATTGGGCTGTGTAAAATCCCCCTTTTTAAAAATTGGTGTCACAATTGCCTTTTTTAAGCAAAGTGGAAACTCCCCAGTTGACAAACTAAAATTATACAGGTATTCTAGAACATTTACAATATTAGGTGCTATACATTTACAATCACTAAAGTACAACTGATTGTAGGCTGAAAAATAGTTTTTATTGTAAGTTGAAATTCTTTTAATTACTTTCCTAAAGAAATAGAAGTAGTAGAATCACCTACGAATAATTACAGGCTTTTCGTGTTACCGTTTGTACATAGGGAATGACACACTTTTTTATCCATGTATGACTGAGAGAAATGTTTTATGTATGTACTGTAAAATATTCCTATATGACTGTGGCGTATTAGTTTCGTTTAAATAATTAAAAACAACACATTTTAACCACACTCATTCTGTACCTTACTAGACTAAAACAAATTGAATTTGAGTACGAAAATACAGTCCATGTGAATGTAACAATGTAGTAAGATTTTACAATAAATATTGTCACAAAGAAATGAAAAATATAACATTACTTTTCATTCTTACCTATAAACAATGCTACTAATGAAGAGATCGGCTGCGTTGACAAAGATTGTAACGGATACCTAGAACTGTACCGTCGTCCTTCCTCCATATTTTGACTTTTCAGTAAATAGATCCATTTCGTTACAAACACGTGTTTATAAAACGTTCTTGAAATTAATTAAAATTTCTGTATCTATGATTGTTGTATAATTGTAGAGTTTTTATGAATAAATAGCAGATTATTTATGTTGACGTGATTATCGAATTCTATTTTTAAAGGCGGCAAAGATACATTGTATCTTTGATGGTAGAAAACAACCTAATTAATTGAAATGTCTGTAGTCCAAATTTGTAATAGAATCATTTATCTCAATTTTTAATTATTTTAATCATTTTTGCCACGATATACGTTTTCGGTTCATAGAGGTTTCTAACCTAGGCTTGATGAAACTACGAGTATGAACTTTTCATTTTCCTCTTGTACAGCAAAAACGCTTCTAACAATCTTTTTTCGGATATATCGCATTGTACTTTGGTACACTTTTTAAAATAAATAATTATATTTAAAATATATAAAATAGTTTAAAAAATCAAGGTTAACAAAAATTATATTAAGGAAGTGTATTACTACGAACAGAATAGCCTACGTAACACGTAATAATGATACTACAGTATTTGGTAATTTTGTCAGAAGTTAGTCTACATTATTAATTTTTTTAAAGATTTGAAGAACATATTCTATTAAATATAATTACCATTAACCAGTTAACACGAAACAATATTCATTTTTCGACTTTTTTTATTCTTTTCAAAATCTTGATGAAAGGTGTAAACATGGTTTTTCTTAAATATTGAACCCAGTAATCTTGAATTCAAATATATAGATTTTAAAAATTCCAGTTGTGTATTATTAATTTTATTTTCAAATCTCATTACTAAATTGTAATCAATGGTCCACGTTGAATTCGAAATTGATATGCGTTGGATACAAAATATAGTTTTTGGATTTTAATAGGTTTAATTCAATTTTACTCAAACGATTTTTACGAATTAAAATTAAAAATTAAATCAAATAACTTATTGTAATTAAATTTAATACATGGATTTAATAGCTCTCCTTCCATCCAAGAACATGAAAGTGTGGCAGGTGGAGAGGCTATGTCCTTTTCGGCACCGTACGATGACTAAAAGGTTGTCTAAATGAGTCTTTGAGTCATACTTTCGTCAATTATTTTAATGTCTCCGTTTATAATACGGGATTTTATGTGGACAATACGTACCAAGCACTAATAAATTTAAAAACTGTTTCCACCTACAGTGTCTGTTTACAGAAGATGAGGTTGAGTACGAGAAGACAACACCGGTTCTCTAGAGAAAGCAAATAAAGGAGCGGGCCTACAAACCTCAGTCCTGCGGCGCTCCTTAACTACATATTCAATCTGTCTGAACTCTGAATGTCCCAACCTCTTGTAGAGCCTGCAGTCAGAGATGAGACGAGGGCTGTGGGTGTCGCCTGGGCTGGACAACGTGGTAACCGACACCAGACTCTGGCACGTCCACGTACAGCACGTGATACCGGGCAGACACAGCCACAGATATGTCGACCGTGCCCTGTAGGACGTGCTCCTGTTGAACAGATTGATAAGCCGTGATTTATTTTTTTATACAGTCTTTGAGGGGCATTTAGGTAACATATAATTCTCGTATCTGTTAATAAATACAGGGTGTCTTAAAAATCTCAACTTATCCTTAATAGTTTTATAAACGGAAATGAAAAGAATGCTTTGCCAAAGAATATTCTTTTGTATATATGCTAAATTGAAATCCTTCTCCGGAAAATAGGCTTTGGGATGTATCTGTGATATTAGTATATTAAAAATAAGGACCCCAGTCTGCCTGTCCGTCCATGCGGACTTGATAGAAAGGTTCCAGATACTTGAAACTTGATGCATAGGCTCCTCTTGGTCCAAGGAAGAACTGTGTTTAATTTTTGAGTTTTATTACATTAATGTTATGGGTAAAAGTACATGTGATATTAGATTGGTTTGTTAATGCTTTCATTGCGTTCAATCGGGTCTCGTATACTCCGTTGTATCGGTTTAATAAGTCTTATACTCTATTTAGTGATTGCATTATACAAACATTACTAAAACTAGCCTTAGTGACACCTAACTGTTGTCTTATCGTGATCAGAAGTTCTACCAGTCTATGCAACGTTATAGATGTCTGTTGATATCGATAAGATTATCTCCAACGTTGTTTGATCAGCTGCACACTTCGCAAAGTAATCTGTATTTCCACAGTCTGATTTGTTTGACTGTTTCCAAACTGAAGGTTTGTTAACATTTGTGAGCAACATTCATCGACATGTTTAGTCTAGTCCGCTCCCGTGCATGTGACGCACGCTACTTTCTCAACTCCACATGTGACCGGACCGTAGTTGTGCACATATTGTCTCTGATATATTATACAGCACTTTCTCCTCGGGTTGTGACCGCGGTCGCGACAAGGACCGCAGACAGGACGGGTGCTATCAGCAGATCGTGCGTGGCGTCTGCATGTCTAATCCAATTAGCATATCGGAATGGCGAGCCGCGGTTGCAGACGGGATTCGGAGAACGCGATCGGACTGGAGGTCGTAGTCGTAATCCGGTCAAGACTTATCTGAACCGAAATCCGCGACATGACATCGTGGCACTAGGTGTTCGGACGTGGTCGGCCTGCCTCCTCCTGTCGTGGCGCGAACACCCCAGAATCTGCATAATCACCCCTTATTCCTTTCAGGACATTCATAATCTCTTTCTTGAAACATCTTTCTTGGAGATTGACTTGAGGCATAACAACTTTTTATGAAGTTGTATCGATTTCAAAAATTTCTGTATGTTTGGATTAACGTTTAGAGAATTCATTTCCGTCAGTTAGTGATGATGAAATCGGATTTCTGTCTGCCTTTGCGGATGAATGTTAACTTAAAGGGTCGAAACTTGGGGTGAGACTCTACCTCTATTATTCAGTATTAAAAACTGTATATATTGTCTATTTGTGTCTCCACTTGTGTTTGTCAAAAAGTAACTCTGGCGCTATGGATAACTATGTTGGTAACGAGAAAAAACTCGTGTATATACAAATAGTAAAATAGTATATAGTGAATGTTAATCGTATGACATTCCAGTTACATATTAAAACATGTGATGAGGTTGCTTTGTTGGATTAATGTTTTAATGGAGTTTGAACGTTTCAGCCATGCAAAAAGATTGTTAGAAGCGTTTTTGCTATACAAGGGGAAAATGAAAAGTTCATAGTTTCATCAAGTCTAGGTTAGAAGCATCTTTGAACCGAAAACGTATATCGTGGCAAAAATGATTAAATTAATTAAAAATTGAGATAAATGATTCTATTAAAAAATTGGACTATAGACATTTCAATTAATTAGTTTGTTTTCTACTATCAAAGAAAGATATCTTTGCCGCCTTTAAAAATAGAATTCGATAATCACGTCAACATAAATAATCTCCTATTTATTCATAAAAACTCTACAATTATACAACAATCATAGATACAGAAATTGTAATTAATTACAAGAACGTTTTATAAAAACGTGATTGTAACAAAATGGATCTATTCACTGACAAGTCGAAATATGGAGGAAGGACGATGGTAAGTTCTAGGTAAACGTCTGCACACACAGTAACTTTCGGATGAGTTAACTATCTGTATATTGAAATTGAAAATGGTAAACAAACACCGATCCATCAGGATTCGCCCTTCGGGCCTAGACGTTGTTCGCATTGGGGCCTCCCACGGGTGACCCGCAGCCCACGTACGAACGTTGGATGACGAGCGACGTGAATGTCTTGCACCTAGTCATGCAGTCTTCTCACTGTGACAGGGTGTGACGTTCTCAAGTTAGAAGATACGATTGGGAAAGGCGCCGTAAAATCGGTGTTATAAGTAATAATTTACAGGTGTAGACTTATACAGCCTCACTTACCCTACGGTTTATTACTCGTTTTTGTTGCAAAAATTGAGTTCGCCGCTGGAACACCTATAAAATAAACAGTTGGAGGCGGATAAATTATTACCTCTACACTATTCATGGTTCGAATTTGAGATTTTTACTACTTTTTTACTACAACCAGAACACGGAGCAATGAAAATAGCAGGAGTGTGGGAGGATAACGATGTGTTGGACATTAGTGTGTTCCTCACGCATACTTTACATTTTAGTATTAACATTTTAGAAGTGTTGAAAAATTTACTGTTAACATTTAAGTCAAACGGTAAATAATATAATATCTAAGTACATAATTTATTTAGCTATAACGAGTACACACCTATCAACAAGAAATTTACAAATTAATTAAATACACAGTCAGACCGTTATCACACCTTTCCGAGTAAGCCGAGGAGTAGGAATATCGTAGCATCGAGAAAGCCTTTCGTGGAAATGCGCTTACAACACTGTATCTCTACACTTGTCCAATACGTTGGGATGTTTTACAGCTTTAGTAGGAGAAATTGTTGTTAAAATTTCTTGATTTTGGTAAAAGTTTCTGAAATATTCTTGGTTTAAAGTTTGTTTATGCCAATGGAAGAATTGTGAAGGAAACAGAATATCCCGTATATTTGCCATCGTACAGTTGTACTAGAAAATGAACACTACTTTTCGAGATCTGCAATCTGATTCTTACTAATAATCATCATTTAGGTTAAAATAAACAACGCCACACATACGTCAGTCACGTAAGGGATCACAACAAACATTTTGTGTGCCAATTTCATGTACACTATAACTATAACATTCAATTAATAAAAACAAACCAATAATTATTAAAACCGAACTAAAGGATACAATTAACAATAGGACATTAAGTCCGTATTTAGATGTGCATATAAAATTTTCAAACACATTACAACAGTAATGTGATTTTTTATTTCACGTTTTGATGGGATTACTCTACAGATTTTTGGCTCAAAATATTCAACCCTCACTAAAATCGAGCTCGCACATTATTTTATTTGGGAAATAAGAAAAATAGGTTTTTAAATTTGCTCCACTGTGATCAATATTAAACCTTGATTGACCTTGAGCGACCTACCCTGAGCACAGAAATCAACTCCGATCGTCCTATATCTTTGTACAGTATATAGTATTTATATGATTGAAGTATTTCTGTTCTAAGGATACATCTGCCTTTTTTAATGTTTACTAAGAATTACAAGTGTTAGGATTATTATTCCAAAAATAGTCCTCGAAAAATAATTTAATACAATACTGTATATTGGTACAGTTCTGTAAAAGCTAAGTACGTAAATGCAATGTTTGTGGCAAAATCTGATGGAACGCACGAGTAAATGAATACAAATTTAGTTTTCGAACCGAATGTCAAAGATAAATGCAGTGGCAAGTTCCCATACCTAAATATAAAATAATACTACAATTATGTAAAATTTTTAAAGATTTTGGCTGGGATATGAAATGATAGTTTTTTTAAACTGGAAAGTGTCTTATACTAGAAATTGAACACATGCGTAACTTCACTGTAATCCTAAAATTAAATTAAATGTAATACTTAGGCAATACGAAGACGATCAAGATTAGCTGTATTTCAGTTTCCAAGAATAAAGGTCAGTTAAACGTGAGTACGACGAGCTGGAATATCTATCTATGCGTCCCACTTGTAGAATCAATAGTTTGTAAATATAAATATAAATGAGGTGATACATTTTACACTATTAATACAAATTAACGAAGAGTTTATTACAAAAAATATAAATTAAGTAAAGCTAGTAAATTGAATGAGTCTCAAATGTGATTGGTTAGTACTTTATTTGCCGAAATATGATAAATAGATCATTTAAACTTTTTTGAAGGAAACAACCAAATACAAAATAATTAAATTATAAAAAGTGAGGGCTCTGAGGTGTTGTGGTAGCATGCTCGCTCGGCAAACAAGAGGGTTTCGAGTCCTGGCGGTGCAATTACTTTTTGTAAACCAATCGTAACTGAAATAAATGTTTGCTATATATACAAACGTGAATGTTTATTTTACGTGACATCTCGTCATATTCGCTAAGAAAAAAAACAACGTGTTTTTCTTTATTTCAATAAGTAAAGAAACTAGGGTTTTCAATGATCTCATTACATGTTTGCAAATTGTGTGAATAAGGGAAAGCAGGTGGTAAGAACGGTCTGGACAATAGCATATGGTTTAAAAAGTAAGTTTGTAACGTTATAATATGGTTTTGAAAAACAAAGGCAGGGCTGGGGAATCAGCGGTGAACAACTCGATTAGAATGCCCTGAAGACCGAGCCTGGAGCCGCGTCCAATACGATACATGTATATCTATCTGCCCTCGATTAAACATTAGACTACTCACCCCGCCTCAACACTCGATACTCCCCCCTCCCCCGTCACACCGTACATTCCTCGTAATACTTCAGGCGTTTGTGTTCTTCACGCGGTGTAATTGCTCAGTCCCGAGAATACATTTCATTGTAAATTAATGTACTTTTCTTTTTAAGAGCGAAAACCATTTGTTAATCGGTTGTGATGAAACACAATTGAGTTGAAACACAATAAATTAATGCCATCCTGGAAAATGTTTGAAGTGATTAATTATTCCGCGCGAGTTCAACAGAACTCATGGAAAATGTATTTCTTTCTGTACTTCAAGAAAATAAATAATTTAAGACTTGAACTTGAACTTGATTAATTACGAGACTTACAGGATATTATTATTCTTATACGATACTGTCAGATGAATGGTTAAAGTTGTTGCGAAAATTTCCCAAAAATCCTTTACTTCTTGATTTGACATATACTTTTAAGTTATTCCGTAGCATTTACTCCATACAGGTATTCCTGTAGCATTTTTGAAATCATTTGCGGAGAAGCAACTGCTATAAAGTTCTCGAAAAACCACAGCACTCATGCATTACATTAAATTGAGTTACTTTGTTATTATTTGAATGTAAAACTATCTGACTAAACTATAAACCTTAAACGTGTTCCTGTGACACATACCAGTGACATCCTGGTGTACAAAATTACTCAATTTCAGTCTCACAGAGTATCAATCAAGTATGAAAATAGCCGTAAACAAAATTGGTGTGGACATGGGCACATTCACACAGTGATTCACAGAGATAATATCGATGACAGCACTATAGAATATTTTCACGTTTCCAATCATTATTTATGATAAGGAGGCTATATGTGTTAGTAGGAAAGTATCGTTTAATTACTCACAGTATTAGAAAAATTGTTCTAAAAAACAACTTGAAACATTTGTGTACTACAAACCAAAACGAATGTGTGTGTATTTTTTTAAACAATGCCACAGTATTTGATTCTTCTATAGTATCTTTTAGCACATAACATTTTTATTAATAACATAACAAGTAACATGCGTCATCCACATGCGTTTCTGCAAGTGTCTTTCCAAAAGATTTTACTGTTTTTGTTTGTTTGGTATGATTGAGTACCACTGCGCCTCGAGGTCAAACTGTCATCTGTGGCCCACGTGTGAGTTACACTCGGCTTCGGCCTCTATACTACTTGCCGTAACTTCGGTTTGGTGCCAGAGCATGTAGCCGTACAACGGCGCACGTGTGTGGTATACCCAGCCACGGCCTCCATAACACTTCCCGTAACTTCGGTTTGGTGCCTGAGCATAGATCCATACTACAGCGCACTTGTCATGTTCACCCTGCCACGGTCTTCATACTACTTGCCGTAACTTCGGTTTGGTGCCTGAGCATAGATCCATACTACAGCGCACTTGTCATGTTCACCCTGCCACGGTCTCCATACTACTTGCCGTAACTTCGGTTTGGTGCCTGAGCATAGATCCATACTACAGCGCACTTGTCATGTTCACCCTGCCACGGTCTCCATACTACTTGCCGTAACTTCGGTTTGGTGCCTGAGCATAGATCCATACTACAGCGCACTTGTCATGTTCACCCTGCCACGGTCTCCATACTACTTGCCGTAACTTCGGTTTGGTGCCTGAGCATAGATCCATACTACAGCGCACTTGTCATGTTCACCCTGCCACGGTCTCCATACTACTTGCCGTAACTTCGGTTTGGTGCCTGAGCATAGATCCATACTACAGCGCACTTGTCATGTTCACCCTGCCACGGTCTCCATACTACTTGCCGTAACTTCGGTTTGGTGCCTGAGCATAGATCCATACTACAGCGCACTTGTCATGTTCACCCTGCCACGGTCTCCATACTACTTGCCGTAACTTCGGTTTGGTGCCTGAGCATAGATCCATACTACAGCGCACTTGTCATGTTCACCCTGCCACGGTCTCCATACTCCTTGCCGTAACTTCGGTTTGGTGCCTGAGCATAGATCCATACTACAGCGCACTTGTCATGTTCACCCTGCCACGGTCTCCATACTACTTGCCGTAACTTCGGTTTGGTGCCTGAGCATAGATCCATACTACAGCGCACTTGTCATGTTCACCCTGCCACAGTCTCTATACTACTTGCCGTAACTTCGGTTTGGTGCCTGAGCATAGATCCATACTACAGCGCACTTGTCATGTTCACCCCTGCCACGGCCTCTATACTACTTGCCGTAACTTCGGTTTAGTGCCTGAGCATAGATCCATACTACAGCGCACTTGTCATGTTCACCCTGCCACGGCATCTATACTACTTGCCGTAACTTCGGTTTGGTGCCTGAGCATAGATCCATACTACAGCGCACTTGTCATGTTCACCCTGCCACGGTCTCTATACTACTTGCCGTAACTGTCGGTTTGGTGCCTGAGCATAGATCCATACTACAGCGCACTTGTCATGTTCACCCTGCCACGGCATCTATACTACTTGCCGTAACTGTCAGTATGGTGCCTGAGCATAGATCCACAATACAGCGCACTTGTCATGTTCACCCTGCCACGGTCTCTATACTACTTGCCGTAACTTCGGTTTGGTGCCTGAGCATAGATCCATACTACAGCGCACTTGTCATGTTCACCCTGCCACGGCCTCTATACTACTTGCCGTAACTTCGGTTTGGTGCCTGAGCATAGATCCATACTACAGCGCACTTGTCATGTTCACCCTGCCACGGCATCTATACTACTTGCCGTAACTTCGGATTGGTGCGTGAGCATAGAACCATACTACAGCGCACTTGTCATGTTCACCCTGCCACGGTCTCTATACTACTTGCCGTAACTTCGGTTTGGTGCCTGAGCATAGATCCATACTACAGCGCACTTGTCATGTTCACCCTGCCACGGCCTCTATACTACTTGCCGTAACTTCGGTTTGGTGCCTGAGCATAGATCCATACTACAGCGCACTTGTCATGTTCACCCTGCCACGGCCTCTATACTACTTGTCGTAACTTCGGTTTGGTGCCTGAGCATAGATCCATACTACAGCGCACTTGTCATGTTCACCCTGCCACGGCCTCTATACTACTTGTCGTAACTTCGGTTTGGTGCCTGAGCATAGATCCATACTACAGCGCACTTGTCATGTTCACCCTGCCACGGCCTCTATACTACTTGTCGTAACTTCGGTTTGGTGCCTGAGCATAGATCCATACTACAGCGCACTTGTCATGTTCACCCTGCCACAGTCTCCATACTACTTGCCGTAACTGTCGGTTTGGTGCCTGAGCATAGATCCATACTACAGCGCACTTGTCATGTTCAACCTGCCACGGTCTCTATACTACTTGCCGTAACTTCGGTTTGGTGCCTGAGCATAGATCCATACTACAGCGCACTTGTCATGTTCACCCTGCCACGGCCTCTATACTACTTGCCGTAACTTCGGTTTGGTGCCTGAGCATAGATCCATACTACAGCGCACTTGTCATGTTCACCCTGCCACAGTCTCCATACTACTTGCCGTAACTGTCGGTTTGGTGCCTGAGCATAGATCCATACTACAGCGCACTTGTCATGTTCAACCTGCCACGGTCTCTATACTACTTGCCGTAACTTCGGTTTGGTGCCTGAGCATAGATCCATACTACAGCGCACTTGTCATGTTCACCCTGCCACGGCCTCTATACTACTTGCCGTAACTTCGGTTTGGTGCCTGAGCATAGATCCATACTACAGCGCACTTGTCATGTTCACCCTGCCACGGCCTCTATACTACTTGCCGTAACTTCGGTTTGGTGCCTGAGCATAGATCCATACTACAGCGCACTTGTCATGTTCACCCTGCCACGGTCTCCATACTACTTGCCGTAACTTCGGTTTGGTGCCTGAGCATAGATCCATACTACAGCGCACTTGTCATGTTCACCCTGCCACGGTCTCTATACTACTTGCCGTAACTTCGGTTTGGTGCCTGAGCATAGATCCATACTACAGCGCACTTGTCATGTTCACCCTGCCACGGTCTCCATACTACTTGCCGTAACTGTCGGTATGGTGACTGAGCATAGATCCATAACTACAGCGCACTTGTCATGTTCACCCTGCCACGGCCTCTATACTACTTGCCGTAACTTCGGTTTGGTGCCTGAGCATAGATCCATACTACAGCGCACTTGTCATGTTCACCCTGCCACGGTCTCTATACTACTTGCCGTAACTGTCGGTTTGGTGCCTGAGCATAGATCCATACTACAGCGCACTTGTCATGTTCACCCTGCCACGGCCTCTATACTACTTGCCGTAACTGTCGGTATGGTGACTGAGCATAGATCCATACTACAGCGCACTTGTCATGTTCACCCTGCCACGGCATCTATACTACTTGCCGTAACTGTCGGTATGGTGACTGAGCATAGATCCATACTACAGCGCACTTGTCATGTTCACCCTGCCACGGTCTCTATACTACTTGCCGTAACTTCGGTTTGGTGCCTGAGCATAGATCCATACTACAGCGCACTTGTCATGTTCACCCTGCCACGGTCTCTATTACTACTTGCCGTAACTGTCGGTATGGTGACTGAGCATAGATCCATACTACAGCGCACTTGTCATGTTCACCATGCCACGGTCTCTATACTACTTGCCGTAACTTCGGTTTGGTGCCTGAGCATAGATCCATACTACAGCGCACTTGTCATGTTCACCCTGCCACGGCCTCTATGCTACTTGCCGTAACTGTCGGTATGGTGACTGAACGTGTAAACGTAAAACGGCCCACATAAGAAGTGTGAGTTACATGGCCTTGCCTCTTAACCACTTGCCGTATAAAGCGTCCCGCAGATGTTAGGCTATAATATAACTTAATTTAAAGTTTAAAAATACAGCCTACAAAATATTCAGCTCACCTACCGGCTCAATACCAACACCTACAGTTGCCCGGAGTCATCAACAAACTTCCTTCGATGTTGTACCTTACAGCCAGTCTGAGGGGACCAGTAGAGGCTTCATGTAGTAAAAACACCGTTTCAAATACCACAAGCAGGCGACAAAATTAGTGTTTATTATTATAGGGACATATTGAAAGGTATTGAATGAGTGTCTTACTAGGGTGCATCAAAACCTCAACAACACAAAGTGTCTTTAATCGTATCACAAAATTTAATATAATTCATCATAAAGTGATAAAACAAAGTAATCATTTAACTTTTAAACTTTCAGACCAATAATAACATACAAACGGTTTTCTACTTGGCAGAATCAGTGGCGGGAGTTATGCTCACACACTCTGTACGTGTTAGAACATAACATCACTGATTACCTCGCAGAACGGCGTACTTAATCGTGAATACAACGATGTGCGTCTTCTGTGAGATAAACTTTATGTTTATGGAACAATATGTTATGAGATAAATGATGGAAATTGTTTGTTGTTGTTTTTTTACACTATTTTGGTAATGTGTGGAATTAGATAAACAGAGTTTATGGATAGGTATAGCTGTTCTGTGTATATTCTTGGTCATATCAGGTTGTGCTCAGTGGTCGAATCTCATCATGGTCACCAAACTCCGGGTGCCATGTGTTTGTTGCATTGGTGACACGAAGGAACTTTACATCAGTAGGTCTGTAAAATATAGTAAATTAAGTTCAATTTTCCAATCCTCACTTTAAAATAATGTTTGGAACCGATCCAGTGAAGTTTAACTAACTAAATTTGAATCAACAATTGTGTCCAACACTTCCAAAGTCTCAATCAAAAAACATATTCTCTTAAATCTAACGTTCTGAATTTAGCTTTAAACTCAGTAGATTTCGAATATGGCCCTAGCGTCATGTTAGCGGATACAATACTAGAAGTCAATTCCTCTAAATTCACCTTGATCAAGATTTGAAATGATCAAGAACAAACTTAGCCTCAGGCATTTATTGTCTGATCTGTGTAGCCAAATACTGCTCAAGTTCTGATAACGGCGAATTATCGCTGGATTTGTCCTCACCTTACTTACGGATTGGTGTTGTGGGGTTCCGGTGCAAATAATACATTGAGTGTTTAAACTGCAGAAGCAAGCGTTTTGCACTATTGTAAGTTCAGAGAATTGTGCAGGCCAACTTTCAAAATGCTGCAACTGTTAACTTTCCCTAGTTTCTACATTTTGGCAACAACGTTGTATTGTATGTCTAAATGTGCCTGGACTACGGGCTGAGACATTCACTCGTTAGACGTTAGAGGCAAAGGAAACTACCAAACTGGGAGACACAGGACGGTGGTTTATGAACGCTTGCCTTTCCAGACAGGTGTTTATTTTATTAATAGATTGCCCAACGAATTAAAAAATTCCTCTACGCTCAGGTCGTTGTAAACACTGTTTGCGTCAAATACATTTAATAATGTAAACAATATTGTGGAGTGTGACTGGGGGAAGTATTTGCGATGAATGAGTGCTGAAGGGGTTGTCAAATGAATGTCAAAATGAGAGCTCGATGTGGTGGTATGTCCAAATTTGAGCATTTTTGATATTTGCTATCCAAATGTATTTTGTCTCCGCAATAATTAATTGACTATTAACTTAACCCTTCATAGCATGTACCCATTAGATACGTCACCCTGACTGTCTATTCTCAGTTGCGTGACAGTCTCACGGTTTACTGCCAAGTAAAGAGTTAAAGAGTGTAAACTGTGTCACAGCGAGAGAGCTAAGATGTGAGGGTATCGGCAAGACGCGGGAAGCCGTACAGCTCATCTTTGTAATCGAATGTCTTGCAGCCGAGCGCGTCCCACCGCCATTGCCCGGTAGCCACTACTTGATACTTCATTCATTGAAAAACCACGTTCAATTTGTAAATACCAACACATAGCGACGATATCGATTTTTTTGAAATTTTTGACGCTTCTTTCAAGGGGGCTGTGTAAACTGTTTCTAATTGTTGTTTATTCAATGTGACATGATAATTAGAAAGGATCTCAATAGTGCAACTTAGAACCAGACAAATCGGAACCTAAAACTAAATTTATGAAATACTCAAGTATATGGTGTGATTACATGAGTAAGTAATCATGACGAGCGTCCATTGCAAAATTTCAAATTAGATATCAACACTAGATAAAAGTCGAGATAACGTGACTAAATGATTGGAAATTATTTAGGTTAAATAAATAGCAGCATTTCTTTGATTCAATACGTACTCAGTATTCATCATACAAAACTAATTTTAGCCCAGCTTAGATGATGGAGTGATAATGTCAGATAATGCCACGCTATTGGGTTCTCAGCGAATACTCCACGAGCCGTGGACGGGCTCGGGTCAACCTCCGGGACTCTAAGGGTTATCGTGATGGCGCCACCAGTGTGTCCAGTACCGTCACTGCTAAATCTGACCTAACTTTATCACATTCATTGACCGACTATCACTAATGCTCCAGGCTGTTGTAAAAGTGTTAATCTTAGACGACATACATCTCCGCAATTTCTGTTAGAAATTGTTGAGCTCACAGGTGGTTAAACTATTAAAAATGTTTAGTCTCAAGGATGACTAAAAAAGTGACCATGGGCGGATAATCATGTTAGTGTATTCCAGTTTTTATCACTGACTTACTCCTCTCATGTACTATATATCTTTCCGTAATTAAAACAAGATTTGAGACATCATTTTTCAACTACTCTTCTAATAAGTTTTGGGAAGTTCTATGTAATTTGGATTTTATGTTTGCACCAATCTCCAAAATCATTTAATCCGAAAAAATTGTGACATTAATATACCCATACGTTGAAATATTGAAGGGTCGGACCGTACTTATCGAGACACTTATTGGACAGATAGATCCTTTTACCTTTTGAACCTAAAATACAATAGGTTTCTTTCTCGAACCTATAGAACTATGCACTAAATCTCAAGATCAAGAATCTTTCTGTCCAGAGCTATCACAAAGATGGTAAGACGGACGGACATCGACACGAGTTTAAGAGGGCCTTCTCGGACCCTTAGTTATGACGATTTGTTTGTATACTGTACGCTTTCTCCATATTCGTGGTGTGCAATCCGTAATCTGCCGATTTGGTTAGAAAAGAAAGCGAGTGTCTCGTATATAGACTGGCTGTCAGCATAGTTCAATCAAGCAGTTTACAACTTTGAAATACCATTTGAGGAGTTCTTCTTCCTAGTGACCTCGTAGATCAGTTGGCCGATGTGTTATCCACTAACGGAGTTGCGGCCCCGATCTAGCGGATGAGGCGATCTGTCTGTCGGCCGCACATTTGTCTAGATTGTTAGGACGCCCGCGCAGCCACTTGTCATACCGCCTCTCGGGGCAGCTGTGAGATCGCGCCATCACTATAGTTGTGCCCAGCTGTCAGCACAACAGTTCAATAAACAGCCAGAATCCGCGCATACTGAGGGCCGATGCGGCCTACGGGTCGACCTGTGTGTGCTGTGGGTTCACACGTGGGCGTACCAGCTCATTGATACAGCTGCTTTACTCCGGCCTCCGGTGGGCGACACCTGTTCGCGTTGGTTTCAGTCAACTCATTTGCAAAGGACTAATCCTAAACATTTGTTACTCTCTGTTCCGGCACACCCGAAACAATTTGGCTTGAAATGTTCTGGCTTGCGTAGTACATTGTAAACATTGTATTTCAACATGACTCATAAATGTTGTAATTGTAATTAAGGGGGAATGCATTTTTCGGAAACATAATGCAAGGACTGCACTGAATGAAGCATGCTGAAATTAGACTATATTTATTTTTTTATGCTACTTCACGTTTATTGCGATTTCTCTAATAGACCAGGTGTACGCTCATTCTTACCGTAATGAGAGTAAACGCTTTTCAACTTTAAAGTGCATTCTTCTGCTGAATTTTATCGGACATAGATAACTTTAATTAAATTCCATGTGTTATTGTATAAAAGACAATATAAATTGCATCGCAATCGTCATGACATGTAGAAGCTAAAACTACATTTATAATTACAGTGGCTCTCATTCTGACTTACAGTTCTTCATTCACCCAAATACTCATTCATTACATAATTTTCCCACTATAATCACATGGTCAGCCAATTAGGTGGTCCCCAATCATTGCCATAAACTCGTATGTACTAAAAAAAGCTTCAGAGATCAGCGCGGTTTTCAGACGAGTTTTAAATGCCGTAGGCATTGTGGCATTTTTGATCGAATTTGGCAATTTGTTGGTGTACTGGACTCCTGCTTTCGAAGGCAATCGTTCATAAGCCACCGTCCTGTGTCTTCCATTACGGTAGTTAGTTATTCTTGCCTCTATTGTCATAAGAGTGTACGTCACTACCTCTTATCACATTTTGATTTGAAAAGAGATGTTTCCAGAATATAGAGGCAGGGAAGCGTCAAAAGTTTTGAGATTTTTGAATACTGGTCTGCACGATTATTCGGTTAATGTACAATAATAAATAAAATCGTAAATATTTTATTTAAAACCTATCTTTTAGTCCGAGATACATTAAGCCTGTTTCACAATATATTTTATTGGATGGCCATTATTTTATTTACATAAGAGAAACATTAAAACCTATTTATGTCTTCCGTATATATTTTGCTAACAGGAAAATTTGGTTAGTTGGCTTTCAGGTTATCGAGATGCCAGTGTATATAAAAAATAAATGATATCTGCAATCGAAAGTCGGTTACACTAAGAGGCGTTTACAGTGCCGAGCACAAAATTGGCGGGTTGGCAGTGAAAGAGTTGTCAAATATAGTACAAGCTTGAGCTAAGTGGGCTAAGGTCGAGCATCACCTGCCGTTCAACAGTATGCGGCAACGCTGTGCGGACATTATTGTCTGACCTATCCACCATCTTAGTTCAAATCAAATCGTTTTATTGCAGTTAACAATATACACTGCATAGCAAACGTTAATTTTCATACCTATTTTTTTTATTCATCCCACATCAAGGCCACACTTAAACTTACAACATTCAAACATTCACTCCCCATTCATGCCATGCCAATCACGCCCACTTCGTCGCTGGAGTCAGTTTCCTCATAGCGTGGTCTCCCAGTTGAATGCCAGAAACTCATCAACACTGTAGAAAGCGTTTGACGCCAGGCAGAGTTTGATACGAGTTTTTAACACCTTGGGCGTTGAGGCATTTTTAATTTTGTTCGGCATTCTGCTTATAAAATGAACATCTGCCTGCAAAGGCAAATATTCATAAACCACCGTTCTTTGCATTGCCTCTTGTCTCATATTCATGTATGTATCGTCCTCTGGTTAAGGCACATTTAGACAAACAATATAAGGTTGTTTCTAAGATGTAGAGACATGGAAAAGTCAACAGTTTCAACAATGTTTAATCGCTGTCCTGCACGACTCTCTGAAGTTTAAATTAGCAATAATGCGAATTGCTTTTGTTTAATTTTAAAACTCTCATAAATTGGTTGTTTGCACAGGCTCCCCACAAAACGATTCTATACGAAAGGTGGGGATAACTTAGCCCGTAGTACGCCGTAATCAGTACCTGACTCGTGCAGTATTTTTCCATAGATCTTAAGATATAAACTCCTGAGGATAAATTGGCACAAACATGATCAATGTGATTTTAAACGTGGCTTAAACGGATCCTCCTGCAGACCATGGCTCGGGCCGAACAGTAGCCGCCTGTAGCTCGCCTCCCGCCACTCATTGTGATCACCAGCGCTTTATATGGCAGCTTTGTCCACCAGCCCAAACCGCATTCCAAAGTGGCCCACACTACAGCACCAATTTTTAACAAATTAAAGGGCACTCTGGGTATATTTGCTACGCTCTTAATTTAGGTAACCTTTCTGGCAAACCGAGTACTATAACGTAATCTCATATCATGTTCGCAACGATGATCTTTAGTACTTTGGTGATTATGCGCGTCTTTCGAACCGCACTTGAACATGACAATGGTCTTTCGATGAGAAGCTGCTGCAACACGTGTTTCCACTTGATAATATCCCTCTCGTAAGTAATACCTCTCGATGAAGGAGAGAAACAGTAAAAATAGAGGAAAACAACAGTATTCTACAAGAAGAAAACAGTGGATATGATTTACTCAGAGATATTTGTGCGGTACAACAATTGTACTGTAATGTCATCCGTGGATTTTGAAACAATACTGGACTTTGTTAACCCCAAAGTCAAGAAATTTGATAATGAGAAATGAGAAAATCGATAAGGTTTGATGAATAGCGGCATTTATATTTTCTTGACTTTACTAGAGTTTGCTCTTCATTTCAGTCAAATATCATCTCTTATAACAAATCAACAGACGTGACTGAGCCAAGGCAGGCGTAGATGTAGGCAGGAATCAGAAGGCAATGATAAAATAGCAACTTACTTATCAACCTAGCTACCCGTAGAGTTATGAACATTCCTTGGATGTAAAGTATCGTAAAAAACAAACGCCCGATGGGTAGGTATGTATTTGTTTCGTGTAGGTGACCGCCCAAACAAACGACATTGTTACACATCACTGTTAGTTACTGAGCGCCGGTGTGCACTGAATTTTACAGGACTGACGTTTTTGTGGCGACCACTTGTGTATGGCATATTAGCAATAATCTGGCACAAACGTATATTTAACGTTTGGTCTTCTATTGACATTAGACTCCCATTGAAGCAAATATTAGTAAATCGTATCTTATTTTATTACAGTTCAAACGTGTATTGCCGCATTCACTTTCTTAGCTTGTTCCCTTTGTTATTTTGAACAGAAGTATTTTGTGCAAAAACTATAATTTATTAATTTTGTCGTTTTTATAATTTGTTCAGTTTTGTCTTATTCTTTCACAATTATTGAAGGTGAAAGAGTAGATGAGAAAAGAAAGTTTTTCATTTTATGAAACTTTACGAGCAGTCCTTTAACACACCCCAAGGGATGTACTGGGGGTTGCAATTATAATCAATTAGCAGAACATGTAACTCATAAAAATCAGTATTAAATTGAAATGTCTTCCATTTTCGTTTGATTTAACACATGGATTGAAAATTGTATTTTCGTTTTTGCTGATTCATGCAAAAACATTGATAATATTCAAGCTCATCTCATTTCTCTCTCATTTTCTTCATCTTCAAGGGTCGCTTCGTTTAAGGAAAATTTGTTCGGCACTGCCAGTTTTATTTTATTTTTATTTAATTTAGTTACATCTATTTTCTACTTTATCACACATTCTTGCACATTTCGCGTTCTATTCCGATTTTGTAATTGATGTGTGTGTGTGTGTGTGTGTGTGTGTGTGTGTGTGTGTGTGTGCGTGTGTGTGTGTGTGTGTGTGTGTGTGTGTGTGTGTGTGTGTGTGTGTGTGTGTGTGTGTGTGTGTGTGTGTGTGTGTGTGTGAATTATCGCTGTTTGTCTCTAAAAATCACAATCGGACTTTTATTTTGCTGGATCTCGAGTTATTAAATGGTAGGTGTATTATTATGGTAGGTGGTTGTTAATCCCCACTGATTAAATTTCGAATTTGAATGTGCACAAGCTGAAAGATGACACGAATGATCGATCACTACCATCGAAATCGGTCCGTTTACTTCATCCTCGATATCGGCCGCCGGAATACTGCTAATTATATATCGTAATCGTATGAATGAGTATACTGTATTATTAGACTTATGAATGACTGAATACATAGGGCACATTCAATAATCAATCACTGACCTTCCAATTATAGAGATCTCATTATAATAGAGGCTACCGATAACAATAAGTGTGATTCGAGCGGAAGGACGTGATGGGAAGTACCAGGTTGACCTCAGGAGATAATCTCTAGAAACTAGCAATAAAAACAATATATTAGCCACTAATGATAGTTTATTATAAGAAGGCATCAAGCGGGTGTTGCAACCCGTCCTCATAAATAACATTCTTTATTGGTGGTTTATCTTCTTCCCAAAGCACTTTAACCTCGGCATGTTTGATTTTGCAAAACGTAATTGGTTCGCTGTGAACCGATTCTTCCTAATCTCACCTTGTTTAAGAAAAACTCAAAAACATTTGATACAGGGACGTTTCTTGCAAGTGTTATGAAACGCAAATAGTGAAAATAATTGTCTTAGAAGTTAAATTAATCTGCTTGGCTTTGTGTAAGATGTTGCTTAGGAATAACAATTGTTCATTAAACGTTAAGCTCTACCAGCTTGAGATCTATTTGATGAACTTTCCAGAATATAAAAATCATAATTTCTTCGTTCGGTTTGGTTGGAACGTTCCCAGTTAAAACAAACACAGACATAAATTGACAGTGTTTCAAAATGAAAGAGATGACAAAATTCACTTGTAAACGAAGTATAATTAGTTCAAGTTCATAACGCGGTTGCGACTACTGTTAATCCCTGTATTCCTTGTTGTTATTTTTAGTGTATTTGAAGCATGTTTGATTAGATAAGAAGAGAATGTTATCAGTTGTTCGGCAGTTTATCTACTAAGTTTGGCCCTCTCAATTTACCAAAATTTACAGTCAAACCTAGCTGTGAAATCGCTTCAGTAAATGTCATCAAAAACCTCTGAAAAATCGGTGCAGTTCGAGAGATAAGTTTCAGGAGGTTTTAGGAAAGAATCGAGTTGAAGCGGTTCACAGAGGCTCCCCTTTATCCGGGTATTGAAAAGAAGATTAAAACAGTTTAGTGAATGGGGCATGTCCTTGTTGTGTACTTCCTTCCACTCCCCTCCCCACATAACACCTTGTGATGCTGAATCGATCACTCTAATTAGGCACCTCACTTGTCGCTTTACGTGCACACCGTAGTTTCGCGCCATAGCGCGCTCCTCACGCCCCTCACCGCGTCTTCTCTTTGTCCGCACCGCACAAGGCGCATATTTTACTTTGTAATTCTCCTTCAAAGCTTTTGCCGCGTGTTCTTTCAATTTCCTACCTTTGTTGGTGGGTCAAGTGTCTGTTATTTGTACAGATGCCATGTAAATTCCTTTTTGGCAGTTTTCTGTTGTTTTCGTAATGAACCTGTTTTAGCTCGTTTGTTCGTGTCGAGCCTCGGTAAATGGGTTTGTTGCCGAGCTTTGCTATGGCTGTGTATTCGATTTTCTTATAGTGCTTATCCATTTTAGTCATGGGTTACACTTTTTATTCATTTTTTAAAAACTATTTTAACAATAATCTACCCGTTTTATTTGGACGAGACTAACAGGAAACTTTCAATTCAATAATATATTCTTATTCGAGTTAGTCGTATGGAAGATATCATCCATTTAAATTTAAATAGCATATTGTCTAATGCTTCGGTAATTTGTTCACTGCAATTGTTTTATTTGTCATTAAAACAAACAGTGATTATAAAAAGCATTTACAGTGTTTAAAATATAAAGTAAATTGTGTTTCTAAAATTATAATACTTTTTTAATACAGCCATGTTAATAACAAAGGTGCGTACAAATGTAAATAGAAAATGCCACCAAATATAAATATTGTTATTAATTTAAAAACGTAAAAGACACCCTGCACCAGATATTCTTGAAACCGATTTTTAAAATAGAGGCCTGTGTGTAATGATGATATTTATTTAAAAACTCAACAACCGTGTAAGAAACTCAGTGTACCAGATATTTCAAATTCCAAAAAAATAGTTGTTCAAATGTAACGGTTTTATCTATAACTTAAAGAACAGTATAAAAGACACTCTCGAGGAGATATCCTCCAAACCGTTTTTACAATGTACGTTTTTTAATAATGGTGAAATATCATCAGCCAACTTGTTAAACACAATTATTAAACCAAAATTCTGTTACAGTGTCTAATTTCTGTAAAAATCGATAAAAATATTGTTTGGCCCTCAAAATGCTCATTGCAATTCAAGGTCTCCGCCAGCATTATGATGTTCTTGTACACGTTAAAACTATAAAGTGCACACTCTTCCTTTGCGGAACGCCAAACCGTAAAAAATCGTAAAATTTTGTGTGGTCCTAAAAACTGGGCCTGGCCATATTTTGGTAGTAATTTGTGCATCAAGTGGCTATTTGCACTGGGCGACCGGTGGTTAGGCGCGGAGTGCCTGCGCCCACGGGCTAATAGCGACCATTAGGGGCCAGGATTAGTGTAATTTCACAAATCGAAAGTATTGAGATAAATATGAGGTTTTCAACAATAATGACCACTTAACCTCGTATTGAACTCTTATTGAAATGTTCGCCTTAGCCGCACAACAACTGCTCCTCGGTCGCAGGAGGGAGGTGTTCGGTGGTCTATCCACATCCGGTTGTAAGTACGTACTTCAATAAAATCGTCCGTTTGAGGTCTATTTTCATTCGCGCCGCATCCCTTCTTCCAACTTCATATAGGTTTTGTAATAGTTAAGACTATTTAAAGTAGTTAGTTATTTATAAACGAGACATTACAGTTACCTGTACAGACCTTTTCATCAATTTGAATGATCGGCAGTGTTTGAGAGAAAATGGCGTCATCAATTTGTTCCACTGTCTAAGCCCGTGTGAAAGTCCATTGTAAGTACCGTGTGTAAATGTATATGTTGAAGATCGAGACGTGAAGTGATTTGCAGCGAGCGGTGCGACTGTGGTCGGCGCGACCGGGTCCGCAGACCGACTAGGAGTTGTTGAACCTTCCGGAACGACTTGCAGCCCTGCAGGAAACCCACAAATCAACGGGTACACACTCGGTCCTCACGTAGTGCCGTATTGTAAGTCGTACGGCCGTGTATCGTGTCCGTCCGGAGCTGGCCTCTCGCCAGAGCAACAGGTCCCTCACCTCACCTCCTCCCGAAATATAACCTTAGCTCAATATTTACTTTGGAGTTTGCTGACCTAATAGTCGCTTGGTCAGCGGCCTACACAAGCAGCCACGGTCCCGGGCTAATCTACTAATTATTCCCGCCCGGCCAATCGACCGAACGCTAGTGAAACGTGAACGTGAACTACATACGAGCGATGATGACTCTCCAGACAAACACGATTGCGTCGACTGTTTCAAGATAGTATTACACTGTTAGTTTGCCTGTGGGTTCCCTACATCAAATAAACAATCGGATATAAATAACGGTTCTGTTTGATGTGAGGAAGTCTGCCAAAGCAAAGAGAGATCTAGTTGCGGTTGGCTTTTAAATATACCTAGTGAGTGGGTTTCTAGAATCGGATACATCACAGAAAGCTTTATCCGCTGTTTAACCTTCTTTGTATCAAAATAATTTAACGTTTAATGCTTGATTTTGCGTGTGATAAGATCAATACGGCAATGGGAAAGAATTATTTCGGCTATTGACAGTAATTTCTTCCCTAAGTGAACAAATAGATCAGGAGAAGAACATGATATAGGAATGAATAATGTGATCAGCAGGAACACTGGGCTCCACAGGCAATGACTACGGCACTATGAATAGCTACATATACGGGTATCGAATGACCTTTAGCAAAGCAATGACTGCAGCGCATGTAATGCTAATCACATCTTGATGGCTGAAGTGAAAGGTTTGAGGAACGTTGTGAGATGGATGGTCTAAAGTAGATTCAGAAAAGTATATTCAGGTATAAGATCCTTTTTTCGCTAGTTACATTTTAATTTATTACACTATTTAAATGATTGTAACAGGAACCGGTCCAAATTTTTATAATCTGCCCACCTAAAGTTCGAACCCTTTCAGTTAGAGAGCCGCAGCTTCAACCCTACTATAAAGGTCAACCGCAAATTGCGGACACCCTCCTATTTAAATGCAGGTCTCTAAGAGTCCATATAACCATTGATCCATCTTTGGCAGTTAAAAGTTATCTCATTCAGCTTATTCACAGAATGAAAACGAAATATAGCTTAGATGATTAATGTTCTTTTAGATCTCGACTACTTAAAAAGGTAGGCAGAGCGACTTAACGGGATTAAGTAAGATGGGGCTGGGTAGAATCACAGGGAGAGGATTGTAATCCCCCGATAGGTTGGACCCAAATTGTAATTTCCATTGTTACCAGAGCCGACTGAGTAAGCCACTACTAATTTCCGAACATGGCCATGACACACCCTTCTATGATACGATGGTTCTGATCACTACACCTAGCTTCAAGTCCGCACAGAAGAAGCAAGATGTGCAGGTGCAGATATTCGCGACAAGACGTCTAATAATTGACCCGGTGGATAGATACTGACTCGCACACAATTGAATATGCTGCAAAGATATCCTCGATTGGCGATTGTTCTTCTCGTTGTCCAGGAGACGGTGTGACGTCGGCAGGATGTGTGAACACGGTGCGAGTAGTAGTAACGCCAGTGTGACAATGGAGCCATTCACCTGCTCAGATAAGATAATGTTATTTATGATGAGACATTGCAACATTGTTAAGCCTTGGCGGTGATAAGGCGCTCTCAGTCTCTGCTCGGTCGCCACTGGCCTCGGCATCGTCTCGTGTTACACCGTGATAACGGATCCAGGTCACTGGCTTATCGCTTACGTGTGTAAAAACAACATTTCAGACAAGGATGCTGTTCTTCTCGTATCTTAGGATGGCTTATTAACGCGCGTACAGCGCTGGCGCTGTTGATCCGGCTGTAAATGTTTCGTCCTCTCAGTCACCGAGATAACGTACATGATCCAGCGTATTGGTGGAATGGGAATTTAACATACTTTGATCATCTGCCACGTATCAAATAAGGACTAGACCCTCTGATGCTCACTGCATACTTCTTGTGCAGTCGCTGTCCTCGAACTGCGGATTAATAAGGATTAAAGATATCATCTATTTAATGTTCGATGTAATGTCAGTTTACCATGCACAACGTTATCATTAACACCGTATTAAAGAAACGAAAGAATCAAGTTCTTGAGGGTTAAATAAATGCCATCGTCAGTTTCTATTCGTATTGCTACCAAAAGTTTTAGATACAGATACTTATGTTATAGTTTATAGTCTACTTCCCGAGGAACTTGGTCTTTTAAAGTTTTAGAATTAAAAAAGACTACAATTGTAAAAATTTAAGACATGAAAGATTAGGACAACACTGCCTATATACAGACCAATCTCGAAAATTCATTTAATCTGTTTACAGGTATTTCAATGCCCAAGTTTAGTAGCTCTTTAATATGGCATCCAAACTTTTAATTTTTCAAAACCAACACTAAAAATATATGTGTGTTCTGCATGCAAATTTGTATGTCCGCATTTTGGCTACTTTTAATAACATTTCTTTAATTTGATAACTATTGTCATTGTAATTGACAAAAACTTGCCTTATCGTAGAAAAATTCTATAATGATTTCACTTTGCACATCGAAAACTTTTAAACGTATTGTAAACTATCACAGGAATGAGACAATGGCATGAACTCTATTCACTATTATAAATGGGGGTTTTAAGGGTAAAGAATGTTCTAACAAGAGTACATAACTAATTTGAAGCTGGGTATAAAAATAAAGTCCAACCTGTGAATCGGAATTATGGGTCTTAACAAAGAACTTAGAGGACAGCATTATTATTTTTGGAAGAAATGAGTACCTGTAGAAAAACTGTTCTCTCCTGAAAAGAAGGGTAACATAGAATATAACAAGTAATATACAGACAATGAGAACTAATAGACTGCACAGCGAACAAAACTTACTTGTTAAAATTTGTAACATTTAGATGATGTGATCAGGGAATATCACTAGATAAAACAAAGATACAATTGTGAGAAAAATATATGAAGAAAGTCCGGTTTGACATCAAGGCGAAGGTCAACAATGAGGAGGGGTTCTAGGAATGAACAGATCTAGTGAAATCGTAGACTGAAGAAGAACGTGGAGCATTCCTGCATTTCCTCGGATGTGCTCTTAGACTACCTAGGTTTTGAGTGGCTACGTGAATAAATACATAACTACTATAAATACAGTACCCCAAAACTGCTCGTAATTTGGTTTTCCAGTTTACAGGAAATTATAAAATCATTTCTAATTAAAACTCAGTATTACTGGTTGGGTTCACTTTATTATACAACACTATTTACAAAATAGTGTAAAATCTGACTATATTACTCAATATTATTATTTTTCGAATTTATTTACAAAAACATTCGCAAGTTACTCTAGTTCGACCTGAAATTATACAAAAGTACGTTATTTACAGAAAACACTGTTGGCGAATCATAAAGATATTCTCGAGATTTTATGTAAAATATGTTGTTTTAACACATAATTGTAAAACTATTTTTGCTACTGTCAAGTTCGTCGTGCAGACTTTTATAACTTTTATCGCCTGTGGATGTATTTAATATGAGACACTGCAGACTATTAATGATACAGTAATGCTTTTGACAGAGCCCCGTTAGGTCTTTCTTTTCCTGGCTCGTTAACAGTATTAAATTAATGTTTATCTCATGTAAATTCACCAAACTTGGGAAAAAACTTAATTCAGGTTTGGTTTGTGGTGTTTGTATCAGTTGGTTATTTTAAATGATGTTAAGGGAGTAGATTTGTTATGAAATTGTTTGTAGTTATCGTTTGGTTGGTTTATTAGAAGTAAAAGTTCTAGCCTGTGATAACTTGTTTTACATTACCTCAAGATCAGATGGATTCTGTTAGAAAACTGGCTCGATAAGCCAGCACCCTGACCACTGTGCTAGTAGAATGACTCTTATAATTTCACTTTATTTGCACGCCGAGTCACACCAGAGAGTACTGCCGCTAGTGCGTCATCTCAACACGTTGAATATTGCATGTTTGACGCTGCGCCAACCGTAAACATCTACTGAGAGAGTGTACTGTCCAATTAATTAACCGAAACATAAAAACGCCATTTGTATGCCCTGTCGTGAAGCTAATTTCGGTATTGCCAAGAATGGAGAAGCCACATTGCGAACGTCACAGTTGTAGCTCTGGAGATTCTAACCGGCCACTAGGTGACTGTCAAGCATTGTGTCTTGCTGATGGGAGAGGTTGATGTTCATAATTTATTTCAGAATACTTTTTTGTGTGGTGATTTTCATCAAACGTACGTGAGAGTATTTACAAGTACTTAATTAAGTACTGTAATTTTCCAAATGGTTCACTGTACTGAGATTATTTCTAAATACAACCGGTATGTGTCGTTTGATCCATTTGTTACCAAAACTACTTAGAAATGCTTTTACCAAAATAAAAGTTTATACATTCATGAACTCCTAACAGATCATCCTAAATTTAAAACAATGGGCTGAATTTGTAAAGGAACTGTGATCTCACATTCCTCTTATTACACTGAGCAACATTGTTTCACACCATTGTGCGCTTGGCTGCTTGATATAACGGGGTGTGTTTAAGGGCTTTGATGAACTGAGTTTTTAATTATTATTTTGAAAATAGCTTTTTAAATAGTTTTTAGTTTCGCAATTGCAGTATAACATTTAGGCATAAATAAATAAATTTCTACACTTATGTTTCTAGATTGTTCGAGTTTCATAATAATAATGAATGATTCAGTAAGGATAAGCCGGTAGTAATATATAAAATGTAGTGCAACATTTATTTGAGTAAGAACTTGGCATTTCTTTCCTGCCTTTCCCATCCATAGCAATCAGGTTCCTGGGGTAAACCATTCATGTTTTACTTGGTTTGTAAGAGGTTGTGGCAGGAAAGACTCGTATGTCTTACTTCGGATCTACCTAGATATTGCAGTGTTCTCTCTGAGAGTAAATTCTTCCATGGTGAGAAGTAACGTAATTATCCAAATAGTGAAGACTCAGCAGAGAAAGATACCAAAGAGAGTACTGTTATCGGGCGAAGGGCGCGGTGTCCCAATTAAACGCAGACGCACGCATTTAGTTATGGACGGTAAACACCGTGATTAATAAACCGGGCCGTATCAGTGGTCTGGACCGGTCTGGGGCGCATGTTGCCAACGTTAGCGATTGCCATACGCGGTACTTTCTCGCCCATACAAGGTCCGGCGGTGACTCAGGGACCGGTCTCTCTCACGTTTCGTCACCGGGGTTTGTTTACACTACTGCTCAATATATTTACATAAATCAGCTGATGCTGGTCAGCCGCTATCCTCCCACTTATCCGATGTCGAGCGCCTGACGGGCGATACCCCTCCTGAGATAGGAGGATAACGGAGGCGCTACGGGCGCTTCTAAATTCATCAGCGTGGTAACTCCGATCCGGCCGAGCTTATCGGGGTATCTCCACTGGGCGATTTGATCTGGAGCCTCTGGAAGCGACTTGTCAAACAATGTAACAGATTGTCGGAGTTGCTTGTTTGGCGCCGCTATCACAACTCTCTATCTGGAGGATATACCAGTCGCAGCGGCGCGGCTTGTCTGATAACACGTATCCGATATCGAGTTTGCTCAGTCTGTGTGTACTGATGGACGCTTGGAACTGGAGGTCCCTGGCCATCCTGGGGTTAGTACAACCTGAGGTGGAGAGCCAAAGCTGCATAATTATATCGGGAATAGGTTATATCGAAAGGTGTCACCTCCGAATAACCTTAAACGAGTTATTGAATTAATTGTACATCATTCTACAGATATTATTGAACATAAGCAATTG
This sequence comes from Homalodisca vitripennis, assembly GCF_021130785.1. NCBI lineage: Eukaryota > Metazoa > Arthropoda > Insecta > Hemiptera > Cicadellidae > Homalodisca > Homalodisca vitripennis. Next base: position 147,398,317 of record NC_060210.1, read on the forward strand.
TGTAAATCAATTAAAAATGTTTGCTATTGATTAATTTTATGCTACTAAATTATGCGTTCCCTAATTACTAAGCCTCCTTGTTAGAAAAGTGTGTTGAAGATTTTTCTACACACTTTTTATACTTCCTGTTCTCTTGAGATTTTTGGTCAGCCCCTCCATTGTACGAGTTTGGGTTTGAACTATCATGTGCTAACTTTATGGTTTAAGCTAATAAAAATATGTCTTAAATACATTACTACTTGGTCATTTGAGTCTTTCAATTATGATGGTCGGAGGAAGTAAACGTGATGACGGGGAATACATAAGTATGGCCTGGTTACTTTCCCTGTTATGCGGTGTCTAAATTTGGAGTTACACCCAGAACAAAATACTGAATGGAAATAATACTGTGGTGTTTTGTATACACGTAAATCCAATGCAGATTTCTGTAAGAATGTTTGATTTTCTGTAAAAGCTGTGTGTTTTACTTAGCCACAAATGTTGTTCTTTAATAATTTAATGTAAGTTTTTTTATGTATTTCTCTAACTGGTACTTTATAACTCTTACAACAAATTATTATTACTATAGATATACATAATCTGTGATGATGTTATAATTATAAAATCGCTCCCCAAATCGAATTGCCATTCCAATTCTTACTAATTCTTATTACGACTTAGATAATTATGGTACCGTTAATTATATATTGGCGTTCTCGTGTTAAGGAAATTGTCAGATTTTTTTACTTTGCCAATTTAATAAATATGACTTAATTCTCGTAATTTGAGTCATTCAACATGGAGAGCCGTGTGCAAAATACATACATGATTCTCAGAACACCAACCATGATGAACTAGAATTAGCGATGTAGCGATGCAACTATGCAGGAGGATCAAAAAGTTGTGTTAAACACATTTGTATAAATGTTATAAAATAATAGACTAATTATTCATATACGTTCTGTACTCTGCCAAATTAATTAATCAAGCATCAAAGTCCACATTCAGCGCCAGTCACTCAGTGTGAGCGTTGAAATTTCAGCTAAATTGTTTCTGTTAGTATACGGCGTCAAACTATATAAATAATTCGTTATTTGAAACATAAAATACGGTGCAGTGTTTCAATATAATAATCTCCTTGCAGACGAGAAAATATTGGAGGTTCTTTCATAATAGAATCAGTTTTCTGGTCTTGAAAAAGGTAGGTCTATACCAATTGCTGCTACGTAACCATAAATCTCAAGGATTAATTTATCTGTTTATGACAAAATTTCACTGTTTTATATACGGACAATCTATTAATGATCAGTCAATTGTTTTTTTTTTATTTCTATCAATGATAAATGAATAAAAATTTTCCAGTATTAATTTTATTATTGCAAGGCCTTTCTGATTCTATGATTCCATCATCAGGCACTAGCATTAAACTTTTTTCCAATACTCCAAGATTTTACAGTAAATTAGTTGTTTGCACTCGTTTGGACACACACGACAAATTTTCGGATGGGATCAAAACACTGTCTCTTACAAGAACGACTATATCGGATCCTATCCGTGATTAGAAAGCAATTTCAGCGCCAATGAGCCTGTGACCTTGGGTCTGTCTGTCAACCATTGTTCGCAGAGATGAGCTCCTGCCGCCATATAACACCCGTCACCGACTGCTCTGTGTTCGTGCTGCACTCCTTTTGTTCTGTATTCTCGCTCTTCGTCTACTATTCTATGTTCTCGCTGTACCTCTCTTATTCTGTGTTCTCGCTGTTCCATTCTTATTCTTTGTTCTCGTTGTTCGTCTCTTGTTCTGTGTTCGTGCTGCACTCCTTTTGTTCTGTATTCTCGCTCTTCGTCTACTATTCTATGTTCTCGCTGTCCTCCCTTATTCTATGTTCTCGCTGTTCTCATTCTGCTTTTTCGCAGTGCGCATTAGTAATCAATCAAGATATAATGATTTAGGTCATTTTTACAAAAACACGAGATTTTTTGACCGATATTAGTAACCTAATTAAACAAAATGTTGTTGGCGGTATGTTTACCCGTATCATTTTGAGTTATATTTTAAATTGCGCCATATTAATATAGGTCATATTTTGGGGAGGATGTATTAATAATCGTTAGAATAAGTGATACAGAAGTAGTGGAACTTCATTCATGTTTTCTTATCATGTTTTATTCTGTTGCGATGCATTAATTAAAAAGAATTTAGATGGCTTGTAGTATATTTACCACTAGACCGGGCGACATACAAATAAAAAATAACTAAAGAGTGTCCGCAAAAATTCTGAAATTTTATCTGAAATGTCTTTGACGACGATAATAGGTATTTTCGTCATAGGAAACAAGAAAAGTTTATGTGTAGCGACTTATATTGTTTATTTTGCTGCGCACTAATGATTTTCTCATAGTTTGATTATTCAAAAAATATATTTTGTTTTAAAGTGTATACAATTTAATAAACATACCTTTCAAATAATTACGATCATATTCTTTTTGTCATGCTCTTAATAGGAAAGTTCTCACAAAACCCACAAACAAGTTAACCGGGGGCAGATGTTTTTGGGACTAGGATCCAAAAAAGTACAATACGCAACTGCTTGTAAATTATTATGGAGTATAATCTAATTCTATGTCGAAGAGTATGCTATATTCTATTATATTCTAGTCCATGTTCTTTTGTTGCCTAAGAACATAGCAACAGACAACGGCGGACCCAGTAATAATTTTCGGAGGGGGCCACCTTGGTTTCAATCCACCATTATCTTTACTGTAACTGGTGTTTTTGCATTTTGATTCAAAAATAAATAAAATGTTTGAAAGAAATTTTCTCATATTAAAATTTTAGTTTATTAAGTTGTTTATAATGTTTTAAGGTAACAATTTGAGGGTGGTTAAGTTTTATTTTCATATAAACGTAATTTTCAAAAACGTTTAGGGGCCCGTAGCCCCTCCCCTGGATCCGCTACTGGCAAAAGATGTGATATCCAACTTAAGACATGATATTTAGTCTCATATATTTAGCCTCAATGCGGTTAGTTCATTTTATTCTCGGGTCTAGAAAGGAAAACTAGGGTCTAAACCATGATTTAATACTCCTCTTAAACTTATTAAAGGAATTTGGAGGAATAATCATAATTAATTGTACTCCTCAGTATACGTGGTATCAACAGTTGTATGCAAAATAAACGTCTCAACATCAAAACCCATCAAAACTTCGTCCTTTGAAGAAGTTGCCATCATTGTTACTGTGTGTTTAAACCTGCACGATGAAGTCTGGTGAAATATGGCGAGATGGGAGTTTACTGCAACCCAATCTGTAGGTAGGGCGAGTTATTGGTGGTGACGAGCAGTAGGACTGACGTGTGAGCGAAGGGTGGGGGAGGAACTCTTCAAACTTTCTCTCTTGTAAACTTCATAGGAGTAGTGGATTTTAAAAGGTGTAATAATCGACAAACACAAGACCATTGAGTTTATTTCGGTCTGAAAATTATGATAGCGACTAAACTGAAATTTAGCAAACGGTTCCAAATTGTTAGCCAATTTGATCGTGATATGAAGGCTATGGATTTATTTATGTCTAAATATTGTTATTTCGGCACAAATAAAACTGTTTGATTATAAATTTAATAAATAAAATCCGCAATAAAATATATCATAAGGATAATCCTCGGCCTAACTCAAATTTATTACAAGGTAAAGAATGCTGTATACGTTGCTTCCAATGTTCATCCTTTTTTACGGAATGCTTGGCATTTCTCTTTCCAGAACTAACTAATTAGGCTCTTTTGTTTTATTGCAAACGAAACAAAGATGAAAAAAATAATGGCACTGAATGTTCCAACGATAAGTACACATATTCCAACTTATTCCAACGGCCATTTTATGTTTATTTTGGTTGAAGGTGCATACATTGACTATAAAATGGCCTTGATAAGGCTTGAAACGTGTATTTCAAGGTTAATGATGACATGCACCTATGGTCTTGATAAGGCTTGAAACGTGTACTTCAAGGTTAACGATGACATGACCCTATGGTGTTGAGTACCGGTACTATATAAGCCTATGTTTCAACACCCAATGTGACCTTAGTTACAGCTCTAACGGAATATATTGCTTGTGAGACCTCAGCTTTTCTCGCGCACTATCTAAGTAGACAAACAAACAAGAAGAAGAGGCACATCAGATAATGCCCGTCTAGCGATAATGCGTTACCTTCTGTCTGCACATTCAGCGATTTTACTGGTACCTACAGATGATGTATTCATTACGAAAATATGAGACTCGTGATTCTTTTTAAATTCTCTCACTTAAGTTATACGTTCATAACTACATTTTTAAATTCGTATAATTGTGCTGTTACAGATCCAAATTTCTTAATTCATCAAGAAAATGAATAATTAACAACTGTAATAGATTTGCTATTAAGTATTTTTATAATGTTATAATTGATGTTCTTTTCATAAGGGCTGCGTTCGATCAAAAACCATTACTCCTTGATGTACATGGTCTACAATCCACATTTGGAATATCTTCTTCTGACTCCTTTGATTAGGTCAAATCGAAGGTTGAACTGTCTGACCGATCATTATTCAATTTGACTGCCGGCTGGTTCTTTGGACATCCTTTACCATGAACGTGTTTATGCATTCTGTGCGGAAAGTCGCTGTTCTTCTGTAGTTTCGACTAGCAGAAAAGTACTGCTACAATGATAATACATTGTATGAGATGACCGAAACGTTATTTGGTATCGAGTATGAGTAGAATAAAATTAATTTAGTATATGATGGTATAGAATATTTTTTGATGAACAATGAAGAGTAGGGTGTCAATATTTGGCTTACTGTGCTGAGGCGTTGTCAGACAGGAAGTAGTCATCTTATGTCCGGCGTCAGCAACATCGGCAACATTCGACCACACGAGGCAGCTTCTTGCGATCTGTTACTATTCTATTGTATATGGTATAGAAATTGCCAGTTTTTATCTAAAGACACGCCTGCACTAAAATTACAATCTTATAATCTGTAATTAAAAAAAGAACTGACATTCTCAGGTATAATAATGTTCCCTGAAATAATATTTATCCTTTCTTTCCAAATTGCACTTAATGTTGTAGAGCTACTTGAACATGATAGACTATTGTTAGAGCGTCAGTTGTACATTCTGAGCATCTTTTTGAAATTTCGTTAAATCACTTGTGAATATTTCATAAGTCAGAGAAAAGGAATCTTTTTCCTTCATTATTTCAAATAATACGCGATTACGTATTTATTATTTTCTTTCAAATTACAAATAAAAATTGAGGATTCTATAAAAAATGCTGTGTAGATCAAACTGTTCAATCATTTTAAGTAAAAGAAAGGGACAGGGGAAAATTAATCGAATGAAGGAAATAATCTACATACGGTAAATAACTACAAAAACAAATAAGAAATATTATGTTAATTTTATGTCTTTCTAAAATCTTAGTTAATTTTTAGTAAGTTACAGTTAAAGGCAATTTATTTTAAAATTGAACAGCGTTGAGATCGTACATTAATGTAAATATTTCTCCTACGAAATATCTCAGCGCCTGAATACAGTTTATAGCCTAGAATTATTTTTTTGAAATTTGAAATATGTTTTGGGCGTAATGGTTTATTCATACTACTCTTGGTATATTGGTGATATGATGGGAGTGAATATATCTAAAAATGACTTTGATTTGTATTTTAAATGTTATGTTGATAATACCTCTGAAGGGTAGAAGTATTTTGAATGTTTATAAAAACTATAAGAAACATATATGCTGATTTCCTAATTAGTTACCAAAACGAAAGCTTAGATATAAACAATTATTTACTAATGCTGCTAAAAAGGAAACGTTCATTAAACAATTGATTGTTTAATTCGAACATATAAGAAACACAAACCACGTTACAAGAGTACCAGGTGTTGAAAGTAAGGAGGCCAGAGCAATCAAACGTGGATTTCTTTAGGTTTCAGTTCACTCAACATGTTGTTCTTCATTTGTTTACAAAATGATACAACGAACGACTGTAACTTTTTTCCTGGTTATTGGAATTTGTAACTTTGCTACCTTTTGACGTTTTGATCCCAAAACTAATAAGAGATTTTCATTGAACAAAGAGGAACCAATGTACTAAGTTTCAAGTCTCTTGAACTTTTTTATCAAGAATTATCGTATAGACGGGTACGGCTGACTGATAACGAAACGACTTTTAGAAGGACCATGTCGAGTTTTTATTAATGTGTGTGACGTTTGATTTTTAAGGAATCTAAAAAACATCTGCAGGTGATACCAAACTATTGTATTCAAACAAGAAGGTGGAACGGTAGACGCAAGGTAGCCTAAGTATAGATACTATGATGAGGTAGTTGACTCAATAATGTACAAAAATTAATCCAAAAACAAGGTACGATATTCATAATTTATCAAATAATTCATCATCCTTTCAAGTACTTTATTATCATAGGAAACGCTGCAGATGTGATGTGATAGCTAGCTACAAAACAAAAGAAACATGATTTTCTTGTGGCGTTATATCTTCTGTAATGACATTTTTATATACGCATACATTTTTTTCTTGCCATAAATAAATTGTATTGGCAGATAAAAAGTATATCTCCTTAAGAAATAAAAAAACGGTTTTATGACCTGTGCTTTGTTTTACTAGCAGTAGTTTAAACGTACTTAAAACATCGGAATGATAACAGGTACAAAACGTTTTCCGCAATTTATAATATTGTTTGCTGTGTATGGCGTAGTAATAATTATAGACATAGTTTATTTTTAGAAGACACTTTTGATAATTTTCTGGATCATACAAGTTTCCTTACAAAAATGCAAAATCTAGCTTAAAAAATGTCTCATACTCTTGTTTCTCAAAAATTTATATTTTAAGAAAAGGATTACTCCGTATAAATGTATCGAACCAGCGGCATACTACTTAAAAAAAAAAAATATATATATATATATATAATAAATATATATATATATATATATATATATATACATATATGTATGGGTTGGTGAATTACGATATGATTTGTTATAGTAATTAATTGTCCTTATAATAATTCAAACTATTAAAATTGTTATTCTTACTCTCATAACATTTTATGATATTCTCAACTGATTTTTTTATCCAGTTCCCACTTTGTTTCATTTTCCTAACCTGAGTACTTTAAAATTGTAAAATCATCAAGGAGTGATTCTACCATCTTATTGCCTATATTAGTAATTGGAAAGAAGGGATGTCTCGGTGGACCAGAAAGTGTAATATTAATTCTGAATGCAGTGCCGGGAGCCTTGACACGATCGTGTATTACTTGGTGACCCACATCTCTAACAGGACATAGCACCGGCTTCTCCCATCGTCATCGAGTGGGTGATATACTGTAGCAGTTTACTAGTTTATTAGTTCTCTCTGATTCCACTTGACATTGTGTCCTTGTCGTCTAGACTATTGACTGGAGTTGATTGTTAGTCATTTCTCTTATTGCATTACTGGAACATGTGACACACATCCCTAACAAATCACTGCACCGGCACCTTCCATCGTCATCGAGTGGTGATGTACTGCAGCACTGCACTGTGACAATAGTAGTTTACTAGTTTATTAGTTCTCTCTGATTCCACTTGACATTGTGCCCTTGTCGTCTAGACTATTGACTGGAGTCGATTGTTAGTCATTTCTCTTATTGCATTACTGGACCATGTGTGTGACACACATCTCTAACAAAACACTGCAGCGGCACCTTTCATCGTAATATAGTGATGATATACTGTAGCACTCTACTGTGACAATAGTAGTTTACTAGATTATTAGTTCTCTCTGATTCCACTTGACATTGTGTCCTTGTCGTCTAGACTATTGACTGGAGTTGATTGTTAGTCATTTCTCTTATTGCATAACTGGACCATGTGTGTGACACACATCTCTTAACACAACACTGCACCGGCAGCGGCACCTTCCATCGTCATCGAGTGGTGATGTACTGCAGCACTCCACTGAGACAATAGTAGTTTACTAGTTTATTATTTCTCTCTAATTCTACTTGACAGTTGAAGTTCTCTTTGTTTTTCTCGGCTGTCGCCTAGAATCATTGCCTACAGTTGATTGTTAGTCATCTTTCTTATTGTATAACCGGACCGCGTGTGTGAGAAACATTGTTATTGATGAAGATATATAGCTTATTGTTCAGCTTTAAAAATGAAGTAATAAGTACCATAAATTAAGGCAAGTAGGTCATACACGCCTGTCAACATGGACACATTTAACCGGTGGTAGCTGACATAAATATGTTACGATAGCAAGTATTAAATTGAGAAGTTTTTAATTTGTAACAATATTTTCCTCACATGTATTATTTTCATACCACATTTATACTGGTATACATGTATGAGAGCTTGTGTTATGTTCTTGTTTGGATACAAGTTTAAGGTTTACGATACATGTTGACTAACATCTGAATGTTAACACTTGCACAGATGTAGATTCTACAAAATGAGTTAGTTTTTTGTAAATATTGATTGTATTCTTAGATTTTATATAGTGATAAAGTGGAGGTGTTTAAAACTTGTACACTACTTTTGATCGGATAAAAAAAGAAAACGGTAAATCAGTGACAGCGTGATGTTTTTGAAGAAAAGAGTAACAAAAAGTAAAAAGAACTTTTGACACTATGCCATTTGGTTTCAATCATCAATTAGCAGAAAAATTTAATTCTTGTTCTATGGCAGAGTAAGTCTCTTTCCTTTTTCTACTCTCCTTGTACTCTTTGACTTGCATCCTATACAAAACCCTAATTTTCTCAATTAGTTGCAGTATTATTTCTTGACTCCAGTGTAAAGACATAGCAACTAAAAATTAAAAGGTTAAAAATACATAAAATAACCACCACATAATTAATAAATTAAACAGAACGAAAATAACCTAGAAAATATATTATCTATCCTAGCTTCAATTATCACATCACACAAGTCAGTTGAAAACATTGTTCGCTGAAAATGTATGACCCAATATTGAAGCTCATACAAAATGTGTTAGTTTTTGAGTGAGTAAATGTTTCCGGACTTGTTAATTCTACAAGTATCTCACACAAGTCTCCATACATGTGTACCAGTGTAAACATAGTGTTATGGGCAAGGCTTCACAAGTTATATTTTACAATATTTGTGCGATATTGGACACGTTCCCAGTTCCAGCTGTATTACCTGACGTGATCGCCGAATTATTCATCCAACTATCGACACCATTACCTTTTTACACCTCAATCGTTGAATCATTTCATAGACATAGCAATCTTGTGACACTATTTCATACCGTTTTGTCTACCGCCGGGCCGACACAAACGTTTGATTTTCGATTAGGTTAGTGAAAATAAGATAGTTTGAATGGTGGTCGTTGATAACTTATCAGTATTACAAGACAGTGAGAGGTGAGAGCAACCTTCACCACTTAAGATAACATGTATCGAGTTAGAGAGTCTGAGACCGAGCTAGCCAACTAGCCAACATAAAACCGTGAAAATCTGCTAGATGGTACAACTGTGAAAGTGTGAACAAACCGTCCGGCAAGACACCAAAACCTCAGACCTGAGACTTTGTGCTAGCTGCCGGTTGACACAAACCCTCTGAGGTTTTAGATGGAGATTACGAAATGCTGTTATGTTACACAACATACGAGTACAATGTTGTGTCATGTCTGAGTGCGTGAATACTCTTGTGCTAGCTGCCGGTTGACACAAACCCTCTGAGGTTTTAGATGGAGATTACGAAATGCTGTTATGTTACACAACATACGAGTACAATGTTGGTCATGTCTGAGTGCGTGAATACTCTTGTGCTAGCTGCCGGTTGACACAAACCCTCTGAGGTTTTAGATGGAGATTACGAAATGCTGTTATGTTACACAACATACGAGTACAATGTTGGTCATGTCTGAGTGCGTGAATACTCTTGTGCTAGCTGCCGGTTGACACAAACCCTCTGAGGTTTTAGATGGAGATTACGAAATGCTGTTATGTTACACAACATACGAGTATAATGTTGGTCATGTCTGAGTGCGTGAATACTCTTGTGCTAGCTGCCGGTTGACACAAACCCTCTGAGGTTTTAGATGGAAATTACGAAATGCTGTTATGTTACACAACATACGAGTACAATGTTGTGTCATGTCTGAGTGCGTGAATACTCTTGTGCTAGCTGCCGGTTGACACAAACCCTCTGAGGTTTTTAGATGGAGATTACGAAATGCTGTTATGTTACACAACATACGAGTACAATGTTGTGTCATGTCTGAGTGCGTGAATACTCTTGTGCTAGCTGCCGGTTGACACAAACCCTCTGAGGTTTTAGATGGAGATTACGAAATGCTGTTATGTTACACAACATACGAGTACAATGTTGTGTCATGTCTGAGTGCGTGAATACTCTTGTGCTAGCTGCCGGTTGACACAAACCCTCTGAGGTTTTAGATGGAGATTACGAAATGCTGTTATGTTACACAACATACGAGTACAATGTTGTGTCATGTCTGAGTGCGTGAATACTCTTGTGCTAGCTGCCGGTTGACACAAACCCTCTGAGGTTTTAGATGGAGATTACGAAATGCTGTTATGTTACACAACATACGAGTACAATGTTGTGTCATGTCTGAGTGCGTGAATACTCTTGTGCTAGCTGCCGGTTGACACAAACCCTCTGAGGTTTTAGATGAGATTACGAAATGCTGTTATGTTACACAACATACGAGTACAATGTTGTGTCATATCTGAGTGCGTGAATACTCTTGTGCTAGCTGCCGGTTGACACAAACCCTCTGAGGTTTTAGATGAGATTACGAAATGCTGTTATGTTACACAACATACGAGTACAATGTTGTGTCATGTCTGAGTGCGTGAATACTCTTGTGCTAGCTGCCGGTTGACACAAACCCTCTGAGGTTTTTAGATGGAGATTACGAAATGCTGTTATGTTACACAACATACCAGTACAATGTTGTGTCATGTCTGAGTGCGTGAATACTCATGTGCTAGCTGCCGGTTGACACAAACCCTCTGAGGTTTTAGATGGAGATTACGAAATGCTGTTATGTTACACAACATACGAGTACAATGTTGTGTCATGTCTGAGTGCGTGAATACTAAAATAGACACTTACGTCTTGGGTCTGAACCCGTGCCAGGTGACATAAAATGCGTACTTAGATCTTAATTTGAAGAAAAAATCTGCCAGGCAAGACAACTTAGATACAATTAATCTGAGCCGGTAAATAACTTGAACATGCTCTAAAATCTTCAGTTCGAAACAAGAATAATGTTGTGTTGAAATTATTTTTATATAGTATTTTGTCCCCTCGGTTTCAAGGTGCTGTATTTGTACTCTTCAGTTAGTGTTTGTTCCATAGACCGTTACTGTAAAATTTGGCCAGAATACATTCAACCTCAGAGAATTACTTCCATCACAATACAACATAGATAAATAAATACATTTTCACTTGATTTACATATATCATCATCGAACTCAGTGTTTCTAATGTATAAATTAAGTTTCTTGCATAATTCAAGTCTATTCAGTTAATTTCGAGAATCGTGTATACTGGCAAACGATTAGACAGAAATAAAATTTTTCCACACCCTCGAGTAAATAGGTTTCGCTAATGATTAGCCAATAAGTAAACTAATAATACGTCTCAACGGACAGAGGGCATACATTAGTTGAAAATACTTATGTAATATTAAGGCCGAGTTTGTAGAAAAACAATTGAAATCTTTCTTTGAGTAGAGATTCATTTTAAGAACACCACTTTTGGAATGGAAGTTTTTATGCAATCCGAAATTCAAAATTTGTTGAATTTTATGTTCATAATGGAATTGATTGCGTATTATCGAGGACGCGAAAAACAGGAACTGTCAACCTTTTAATTTTGTTTATTGTTCAGTAGAGTTTAAATAATGTTTTTAAATTTCGTAATTCATTTTCCAGATTATTGAGTTCCAGAAAGCTTCTTAATATGACAACTTACAAATGCGAACTTGTTTTATAATTAATAAATTATTAACTTAATATTAACAATGAATGTTTTATAGTAAGCCATAAATTAGATTCTTACTCCTCTTTCTATTAGTACGTGTTTGAAATGAATTTTGTTTTGCCTTAATTTTAATATTACTTATTCTATTTTGATTTTTATATTTCTTTTTTTTTGTTGGTTATATCACGTTGATTATGCAAGTTTAATTTGTGTACATTATTTTCTATGACTGAACGCTCAACAAAACACTGGATTAATGCCCTGATATAACTTGCAACCACAGGTTATAGTGTGACTTACGCCAGGATAATATAAGTAGGAACAGGAAATATTAGAAATATTATTGAAATACAAAAAATTGCGTCAGTATTACTTGGATTGGAGCTGAGATAATTCGATAATTGACGTTCTGGCTTGAAGAGTACAACAGTAATTTGCCCCTCCCCTCCCAAATGCGATACAGAATCGCATTCACTGCAATGAAACAGATCCTTCGCGAATTTCAATGAGCGCTTCATCAAACGGTTCACGTGCTAAAGAGGTATTTATGCTTGTAATCGTGCAAAGCGAGGGTCACCGCAATTTGGCACTGCGAAGGTACTAGTCAACACTAAAATGGTAATGAATCAGTCATGAACTGAGTCCGTGCTTGGAATGGACGCGGTGCAGACAGAGTCTCAGGTGTGGTAAAGTGAGCTTTAGTCGCCTCACGCACAGTGACGCAACCACTATCTACTCTTCAAGGTCACCTGCTCACTGATAACTCCTTATCACTTCAATACTCTTTTATTCTCTCACGCGCAATTTTCTACGCCAATACAATTGGGTCGATTGCTTAACCACGATTTAACCGATTGATATGATATAAATGTTCACCTAGTGTTCGTTATAAAGACATAGTGTCTATTACTGTACTTAAATATGATTAGTTATGATTGTTCTTAAATATTTAGAAATAAGTTATTGACACAATTGTGCGATACATCATCAATTGCGCCTAATAATTTTAAAACAAGTAGGCCTGTTACGTGAATTAAAGTTGTTCAATTACAGTTTTTAAGTCGTAGTAATCGATCAGCATGAAACAGAGAATAGCATAACTGGAGTAACTACTGTAGTAATTTGTTACTTCGGTAGTAAAATCACTTTTAGCCGTCTTACTTCGCGGTTCGGAGTGTACACAGCTGTATCCCACTGTTTACACAGTTGTGTGGTTTGTCATGTCTATTGGTTTTACAGAACAGAATGACTAACAAAAAGTGGCATCAAAAACTGAGTATTTCCAATTGGGTGTCCATTTTGTTGCATTGTATTTATGCAATCATCATTATACCGTTCCTCTCTCTCCTCTGTCTCGTAGTTTTGTGAGATGTCAGTCCCAGAAGTTTGTAATCACATAAAGCATCCTCTTGAAGTGCAATTCTTGTGTTTTATAGTCATAACTATTTAAGGGGAGTCGGTTGACAAAAAATCTAAAAAAAAAACAAAAAAGTTTTATTTGCTTTTATTAATCTTTGGACTCTCCTGTTTAATTTGGTGCAATTTTTATTCAAATCGGCCAACAATATCACACTCAAATATAATATTATGTAAAAGGCTTCAGCATATTTTGGCTCGTAAAATACAGGTACTCGGCATCATTGTCATACATAATCCTTATTGAAGTGCATATTTATTATTAGGCTTATGTTGGCCAACCTGCTTTATGCTGCTTTGAATATACAAGGTTGTCAACCCATCTGTTTACAGTCAGTTGAGATTTGACATAACCCTAATTGTTGTTTGTTTATATTGTCACATACATTGTGTTTCTTGCTTTCATTCAGTCTAAGTTATAATATTTAGTTATACTGTGTAGTTTATTGTTTGTGAAAATGCCTAGAGCATAAAACCTTCAAAAACAAAGCAAAGTGCTTTACAGGGACAAGAAATCCAGGTGGTAAAAAAGTAATTGTGCCTAGTGAATGTCAAGAACCAGAATCAAGTACTAGCCTGATATAAGTACTAGCCAAGATACCTGGTGTAAGTACCAACTAGCTAAAATAAATGATGAAACTTATGATCACAACAATCACAATCACATTGTTCCTGTTGTCATGAAAGAGGTGAAACAAATATTTAGAGATTTATCAGCTCCATCATTGATATCAAAATGTTTGCACGGTGGTACTCAAAACCCCAGGCACTGAACAATATAATTTGGTCGCGAGTTCCAAAATCAACCTTCGTGATGAAGGAAACATTAGAACTAGGTGTATTTGATGCTGTGGCAAGTTTCAACAAAGGGAACATAATAAAATGTGAAGTGTTGAGCAAACTAGGGATCACACCTGCATGCTATTGTTGTGAAACAATGAAAAAATGTGATGTCACCCGAATCAACAAAGCGCAGAATGCTGTGGAAGATATCGAGAAAAAGTGTCGCCAGAAAGTAACTGCAGCTAAAAGGCATTTAGAAGACCTATATGAACAAGAGGTGGATCGTGAAAACCCTAGTTATGGTCCTGGAATGCATTAAATGTTGTTATGTTTCTGATTAATGTATATGCAATCTTTAAAAGAGTTTTCTGAAAATTCTTGTTTTTCTTTGTTTAGGAACACGTTTCTCTAGAACCACTCAATATATTTTGATGATTGTTTTAAAATTTTGTTCCTCGTATATAGAGCAATGTTTATAGCACAGCAAATTGTTGTATGTAGTCTAATAATAATTTCAAAAAAAGTTATTTATTAAAAAAATTGACTTTTATAAAAAAAATATTTTTAATATTTAAATTTATGCTATGGAAATTTGCTGTGCTGTAAATGTAGGTAATAAATAGCAGATTCAAATAACACAAACCTTATCTTGATATGTTTATTGGTTATTGAGAAACACGTTCCTAAACTTATCTAATTTAACATGTGCGCTATATAGTCAACCGACTCCCCTTAAGATGCTTCACCTGAAGACAGAAAATTATAATAAATCTATTATTTGATTAGTCCACGAGAAATAGTAGGCATGTACAGTAGTAATTTGAGCCATCTTGAATTCAGGCTTACGGGAAAAAGGCAGAAGAAAAGGATACCATTTTTACAGTATATATATGAAAAATGACTGTAGTACGTGACATGTTGAGATATATTACAATATAATTTTCTTGTAATCAACTGCAAATTTTTAACGTGTTTTCTTAAAAAATTTATATACGTCATAATTCTAAACCAAACTGAAAAACATAACCTCCCTAGGGCTTGGTAAAAACGATTGATAAAAACTATTTCAATGTCTATGACACCTAGTATTGTGTTACAATACGTTTTCATGTTTTACAGGAAGTATCTTTAAAGGTCTGTGACTATGACATCAAAATAAAATATCTAACCGAAAACCATTTGCACCTTCTCTATGTATGTAATTGAAACAGTTTTCGTTACAACACTTAAATTTTAAAGTGTTTTGCTCTAATGACGTCACTCTGAGAGGTAAAACTGTCGATTTAGTTGGATTTCCCTGTTTTGTCACGCGATCATAAAATGTGTCTTAGGCCAGCTGCTCACTGATCAATGATACTTGCTGGTGAGTATATCTTGTAAGCACGGCAAGATTGTTCCGTCCCACTAAAGTACATCATATCACCGCCATAAACCCCAGAAGAAAGGCAGGAAAATGTGGAGCATGTCCGAGACGCCTGCGCCTTGTCGAGATGCAGTAAATTTCAACTCCATTGTGTCGGTCACGTTTCCGAAATGCGTACGTTATTTTATGACAGCATTGTTCTATTATAAAGAATCTCGTAAAGATGTAACGAGTGCTTTTATCTCTTACGTGTCGAAATCTTTGTTCCTGACTATCCTGAATACAAATATGAAAACATATTTATTTGTGTAAATTATGAGTCGACCTATCACTAATGTGAATCACGTCCTTGCAAATGTGTGATGCTCTCATCCTCAGAGTAAATGTCAGCACCCAATGAGAGCCCAGTAGCGGAAGATGTCCGCGCTAATCCCCCATAAGCGGCGAACGTTACGGCAGGGATTGGCGGCATAATTCTGTGATCGGGCCGGAATGTAATACTGATGGAATTTGTTCAATACGAGAAATATCGGAGCCATCGGAAACTTATGTCCGGGATGAACACTCAGACAAACCCCTGCAAATTGGTTGGCTCTCCTCTCTTTCAAAATATATGTAATGTAATAGTCACTTCGTTTTACTTAGGAGTAACATCTAATATTAATGTAACTATACAGACTAAAACAAAAAATTAATTATCATTGCGTTCACCACCGTAATTGTACGCCAGATTATACATTCTAATTACACGTTCAATTACAGAGGTAAATTTAAATAACCATTTAAAATCTGAACTAACAGATTAAATTAAATTAAGATACATAGCATTCACTTATTTATTAATTTATATAGCATGCACAAACTAGGTCCCACTATGGAAACATTTTCAATTTATTTATTGTATGTGAACGTAAAAGACGTCCTAAAGAGTTCTTTTATGCACTGTACAAGTAAAAAAGTTACATACTTTTACGAAAGTTAGATACAATATTTTTAAGACGTAAAAACGATTAAAATATTTAGTACAACTATGTACGCATATATTGTTATGATGGTGCATAAAATAGATTTTGATATTTTGAAAATGCCTTGAGTTGGAAACATGGTGTTTGCAAGAGGTGCCTAGTATTGAATGTGTGTCTGTCTGTCCACCTATCTTTAATCAGACAACATTGATGAATCTATTTTTGTATAATTATGCATAGCGCTGTTTGGCTTCAAAATGAAAGGGCCTTAATCTAATTTAATTTTGCTTTTTATTGAGAATAAAATGTCTCCATTCATAGCCTAATAAAGACTGAACATAATATCACAAACAGAGTATTTGTTAGTATCACAAACAGAATATGTGAACAAGTTCTATTTACATATTATACAATTTTAAATTTAATTTTGGGCAAATACAAATAAGTCCCTATATGTATAGACCAAACTCATATTAGCCTACTATACTATTGATATTCGTAATAGCAGTCATTTGAATTTCTCCAAATTTTTAATCTTTTGCTGTAGTTTATTTTGATTTGAAACATATCAACAATAATTATGTCAAAGTAATAATTTTTCAAAAATTGTATATTTTTTATAAACATTTTTACAACTTTGTTTAGTGTTTTCTCGTTCTCTTTACTGCACAAAATACATAAGGCAACAAACACCTCAAACCAAGTCCCTGAAAGATGTTTAATCCAACAAATATAAACACAAAGTGTGCATTTCCGGTTGCAATACCTACAATATAAGATTGGAATCCTATATATTGCCAAGTCTGCTAACATAATGATGAAATGGATTTCAGTTGAAGGTATTTAAAATCAATTTCCTTATGAAAATGACGAGTTACAGTTGTTAATGGACTTAGTATGGAGTTCCAAAATCGCCCTTCATCTGGTTAGACAGGGTTTCCGGTGAGGTGAGGAATTGATTTTGTTGGCTTTTGTATAAATAGCCAAAAATATGTATGGGAATATATTGTGTAAGGAATTGGAGGTGCACTGACACCTGCCGGCCAAAGATTCATGTCTTTTAGTCAACACAAATTCTATGTATTCGTGAATCATATGTAAACTAGGTGGTGTTGTAGCGAAAGGCAGGCAGTACGTGTGTAGGTTGAAATGCAAAGCTGTGAACGATAAAGCTGGAGTGCTGACCAAGCCTGGGTTCTGGGAACTCCAGCCCAATACGGTCAACACCCTGTCAGGGAATGATGTGCTGTCTCTGCATACCGCACCCAACTAGAGTTGCTTACCACATACTGTCCTGCGAGTATTTCCTGGTATATGTAGAGTGATCATACTGTACAGATCTGCAGGGATGGACTACGGAAAGACTGAGGCTATTTTATACATTATAGTGGTACCAGAACATTAATATATTCTCTTATTCTTAATCTCTTCTCCTATTTATTCCATTGTCTCTCTGGGCAACACCAAATACATTTCTGGTAATAAATGCGTGATAAAAATCCATAAATTCAGTCATATTTCTGACAAAACCCCTGTACTTTTCAAGGAAGCAGGTGCAATAACTTCGCTGCCAAACGGGTATCCTCTCTAATTACGCCACTTTCAAATTAATATCTCGTCAGATGGCGGGCACTTGACATTGGAACTCGTCTAGACACGTGGGCAGACTTCAGCATTCCAGCCGCTCCAGCACCAGCTCCAGCGTCATTCATTGACACGTGTCATCACACCATTTCTGGCTGCTGGGACACAGTGCCCTAATGGCTTCTAACCACAGTGAATGATGATTTGTTCAGTCTTGTCTATACGACCGTTCAGTTTATATTTGTCAAAATAGAATTTTAGGTCGTTTTACACGCACTAATGGCAAGTAATTGTTTGTCTAAATGTTTAAATGGTGGGGGGGGGGGGGTGTAACAGCCTGCCCTGAGGTCATCAGTTGGCACCATGGTGTACTTTAATACTTTTATAAAAAGTTCTCTATGGTCAACTTAAGAAAATAAGAGTAATCACGTCATAACTGTGACATGACACGGCAAGTAGTGAAGAACATTTCAGAGTTAGCTAAGCATAGAGTAACATTATATAAATATATTTATTTTGCAATGAATATTAATTGATTAGAAGTGATAACACTAATACATACACATTGAGAACATATGGAAACACTGGACAGGGCACTCCGACCGTAACGACAATGAATGCGCATACGAGAGCGCTTCGGTGCATAATCCTTCAGGAACCATCACTCTTTGGACAGAGTATAACACTTATATTATGTGATTTATAATCTTCTATTAGTTCGATTATTTCAAGGACGAATACGCCACACCTTGTTTCGCGTAAAAAACTTCGCTGAGGTTTCACGCAAAATGTCCAATCTTTAACTCATTTCTTTCTCGAGATGTCCTGTCGACACACAGTATAGCAAAGAAATTGACACAAAAATTACGCTCAGCCAAATTCCAAAGTTAGCCATGTACGAGGTGTGATCAAAAAGTTCCAGGACTTTTTATATACTATGGGAATGCAATGTCTCACAGCGATGCGGTTGGCAGCATTGTATTCCCTGACTCAACAGTACCACAGCTGTGTTTGCAGATCAATCATAACATCACTGAAAGAAACATTAGCACAGTTTGTTTGAGATTAGAACATTAGCACATTCCTGTCTAAGTAGAAATAAAGTTTCATGCAAAATGTTTAGTCCAGAGATGAAATGTTTCTAGAGTTATCTTTCCACATGATTAATTGAAATATTTGTTCATTAAGTTAGGTTTCGTAGCATTGTTCAAGCAATACAAATTCTGGTGAGCTAGAGTGATTACTACAACACAAGAGTGCGCTGAAATCAACTATTTTCTCTGATTTTTAATACTGACTTTTCACTCTATTATGTTTTTGATGTGCTCTATCAATAAAAATGTCACACGATAAAATCACGTATGGTTGTACGTAATTTGCTTACACATTCATTTTATTCGATATATTCTCATTACCATCATGGTTACCTATTAGACCAATACAAAAATATTCTGAAACTCTCAACCAAATCCTATGGACTGGAAATGAAGGTTCGCGCAAAATTTAAATTTTGTAGTCATGTAGAATATTTACTGTCTCTTGAGTGATAAGCTTCCCTAAAGCTGAGCCAATTGAACATTTAGTTTGTATATATATATATATATATATATATATATATATATATATATATATATATAATATATATATATACACACACACACACACACACATATATATATATATATATATATATTGGGGTTTTATAAACCCCAATTGAAAATAAACATATACTGGCATTCCTGACAAAAAAAAGTGTTCTGGTATTTGAAATTATCACGTGGTCATTTCACATGGAAACACATATAGACGCCAATATTAAATATAGTATGAAGACAAATATGAAATACGATATACGTCATATAACTAAGTTTGTCAATATAGCCACGAAAGCTACTTTTAAATTGAATATAAAGATAAATATGAAATAGATTATACGTCAAGATGTGTAGGTATTGTGTTAACTCAGCATTTTTGGGCTACAGAATGACGCTGCTGTGGTGGAACAAGTGCCGATAAAAGAGTTGGTTAACGGGTTGGGTAAACAAGGATTAGCCAAGGCGAGTTACTGAGATAATACAGGAAAAGGAGAGAAGAATTCGGCTTGATAAACTAGGCCAAAACAGGCTTACTGACACATTCTTCAGCGAGACTCATTGTAATTTCAATTTATAACAAAACATCTCTACTGTCTATTTCGTTTGTAATATTGTTGTGTATGTTTAAGTGTCGTAAGTACTTCACTCACTAACGGAGGGATGAACAAAGTTCAAAAAATTCAAAGTACAAGTCGAAGAAGTGGGAATGATTTTAAACATATATGTATTCTAACAAACTATAACTTTGAATATGCCGCGAAGAAAAATCACTCTTTAAAATAAGAAAAACTCACTTGACGTGTAAAAATTAAACAATACTGCTTTTGTCAGTTGGGATAAAGTGGGCTTCTTCTGCATAACTTTCCGTGTTGGAATTAATAGAGTTATCAAAAATATGTATACACTCTAAAAGGTATGTATATTCAATTAGACAACTTTCCCCCTCTTTGTATAAAAAGCTTCCTAATGTCAATATAATTGCACAACTTCAAGAACATTTGTGGTATTTTTACATAATAATTGCTAAATACTTTTTACTTGTTATTCTAGACAAGTAATATTGGGTTTAATTTGTTCTGAAATCTTATTACTTTCTTGTATTCATTTCTATAAAATTGTTACCTGATCCTGTCAGATTTTGAATTTCGTTCAGTTTAGTTCTACTGTCTTAATAATAATGTAAGAGTTAGTAGACTTAACCACAAAATGCATTATTCCTCATAAGATAATACAATTTCTAATGGAGTTCGAGTAACGTAATGATATGGTAAAACATGTTAACTTCACTGTTTAACTTCAGTAGACATATTTTATATTTTAACTTCGCAATTTGTATTGCTTGATTTAACTCTTACCAAGAATTCTTACAAGACTATCTTTGTAAAGAAAACAGTAATTTCTAACCGCTAAAAAATAGCATATCATACGGACGATATTACTCTCTCAAAGATTGCAAGTTTTACTTAACAACATTACAGGTTTAATTCTGTTATCTACTAGTCTAAGTAGTTTCATCTAACTAACAATAGGAGAAAAACTAGAATCAAACATTCAGTTCTATACGACTATGAATTTAAACTGTTTTCTGATATTTTAGTTTCTTACGTCCACGCAATCATTAATACCATATTACGGAAATTCTTAATTAAAATAAAACTCATTATTCTGCTAAGATCTCTATTCTGATGGGTGAATAAATCTAGAATTTTACTAAATAAGAAGAATGTTTAACTTCAAACAAATTTATGCCTTTATGTTAGGTCCTAGTATAATTGTGCGGAAATCGTGTATTCAAAATCTATTAAATATTTTAACTGAAAAAAAAAAACAGTTCTTAGATTTATTTCAGAATTACCAATAAATGTATTACACAAACTGAAAAAAAAACGTTTATTATTATTATCAGACACATACCGTAACGATGATCAAATATAGAAATATACATGTTTGAGATTGAACATTATTCTTATAGATTAAAGGTCATACACTGTAGAAGCTTCGTTCTTAATGGAATTGTATGCTTTTATTTCTAAAGTTTTTGTTTTTAAGTTACAGCTAACTTTTAAGTCATGAAGTCGAAATATTGTTAGCATGATTTAGGGTTAAAAATAAAGTAATTTAATTGAGTATATGCGTTGAAACTCCTTAAACGGGCGTACCAGTGAATAACTTTTTAGAAGCACAATGAAGTTTCACAAAAATGGGATAACACTACTAATTTACTTCGCAGGAACGAGTGATATATTACAGATAAAATGCGTTCTAACTGTTTCTGTGATGAGTGCTTTTATTTGAATAGTTTTTAATTATCTGAAACAACGGGACTTACTCCCTAGCGTTGAGAACCAACCGCTGGTAGGCTATGTAAAACGATACTGGCTTGATTGCTGGGGAGGAGAGAGAAAGGCAAGTGGTAATGGGCTCTGGCAGGTGTTGGGTGTTGACTCCACCACCAGTGAAGGTGTATAAGTGTGCTCGCATGATTACGTGGTCAATTATGGAAGATGAAGCTATAGCTACTTGTCTTGTTGACCTTTGTAAGTACGAGTGGCGCAACCCGACCGTCACCAATAGGTTACCTTGAAAATTGCATTAACAATTTTACGATTTGTTAAATATGGCTTGTTTAAACACGTTTTTACTGAACGATGGAATGAATGAGTCAAATTATCTATTTGAAAATTCAGTACGTACCGTAAGTGCTTCTGTGTCTTTTCGTTTAAGAAAGTAAATTTTAGAGAATGTGACCTTTATGTTGTACCTCCCCAAGGATATGGAAGATTAGCATATTGATTGACAATATAAAATTAACTTCAAGACTTCTCACAATCTACAAAGTAGTGTAAGAATGTCCACTATGAAGGCTATTAAGATTTATATTGTACTGAAAATTCTTCAGGGAGAAACGATCAGTTTTGTAATCAGTAAAAATAATTTATATAATTCTATTACCAATATAATGTTCTTCAGAAAATATTGATCAATCCAATGTTATTAAAGATTTTTTAAGATTATAAGGCACTTTTTATATTTATTTATGGTGCGATTTGTTGATTTATTAGTAAGACACTTAACTACAGTTCTCTGTAGTGGGTGGAACGATTTGTATTATAGAACCATTTCTAATAATATTTAGCACAATAAATGCTGAAATTATTTAATTTGGTTTCTTTTGTTCATTCCGTGATGGGATATATTCAAGATGTCGTCCATGGTAGAGTGTTGACAATGTTAGAGTTTGACTTAATAATCGGCTGTAATAGCGACCATTTTGAGAATAGACTCATGAGAACAATGTTAAACTTCAAAAATCTGTACTACCAAACCTGTACTATCTTAATTTTAGTCGTTGAAATTTATAGGATACATTATTTTACAGATATGATTAATACAGATCCAATGTTTTCTAGTGTTTTTGATTCTTCTACTAGTTGGTTAGAAGAAAATATAAAACTTTTTTGATCTCGTTCAAAATCTGTTTGTACGAGTATTAGAAAAGTAGGATACATTTTACAAGTAAAATATAAACGTGTTTGGGTGTATAGTCATATCTCTAACATAAGATATTACAATCAAAAATAAGGGTGAAAGTTTAAAATTGTTCTCAAGGGGTAAAACTCATTTACTTTATAGTTCCGGCTCGTAGAAATTCATTCCATTGAGTGAATAATTTCCTCAGTTATAATGGTAAATATTATGCCCAATCAAAATAAATCTAGTTAGTAAGAATGAAAAATATTGAAGAATGTACGATAGAAAAGAGGCTAGGAAATTGATATTTGAGAAACAGTCAAAATATTATAGTAAATATTTCTCGCTTCACATAAAGTTCCACATATTGGATAGTGGATATACCACTAACTCCTTCAAGCACCAACAATGCATACTAAGTAATTTAGCACATTATATTATGAGATATATATATATATATATGAATGGCATTTTACTGTAGTTGATTAAAATCTGTTTTAAAACAAACTCACACAAAGAAAATATTCTGCTCATAACATGCCATTTGTAAGGTGTAACTGACTTTTGACAATGAATAACAACAAACATTTACTTTCACCTGTTTACATTGTATACGTGATCAGACTTATTATTAACTTTGATAGGTGGTTAAATACACATCTTACTATCTGCTGATTAAGCTACGTTCTTAATATAATTGATAATGGAGTGTTAAGATCGATTTCAATACTAGTGTAGGAGAGTCCGGAGAGATTGTTGAAATAGGAGTAGACCGATATGTTAACCAGAGACCGACCCTAAGGATGTCAATATAAAATTTTAGTGCAATCGATCCAGTACGTTTTACATGATTGCGAAATACACACACAAACACACAGGCACCAATATATGCTTATATAGTATTATACAGATATCACACATAATACTACAGCAGAGACTTGAACGAGCGGTAGAACTAAAGACTTTGGCATGTACTGTTTTGTGATAAAAATAAAATTATAATGCATCAGTGGCATTGATGCATTATGCAAAGGTAAGACTTGTTGTATCTATTCAAAAGTAAACAATCATTATCATATAAAATGTCAGGCGTCACAGACTTTGTATCCATTTTTATTTGTCACTTTCTTATTACTTTTCGAGTACTGTAGGTTACATGTTGAATTATTTATTGCGGAATTAATTATAATATGCGATTCCATTGCTTATACGGATTGCTAACTTAAAGAACATTTTACGGAGTTATGTACGTATCTTACGGTAAGATATTTTACTGCATATATTAACAGTTATCCTCTAACCTAATGCAGCTTCAATGTCTTGAACAGTGACAGGACATCTATTTCTGGCAGCTGCTCACTACTGCAATAGGTATTGACCACACTTCTTGATATTTCGTCATTTCTTGCTTAGTCACCCATCTAGATTGAGATTTATTACTCATTAATCAAGTCTCGTGAGACACCTGTTTAGTTCATTAATATTTTATAATGCCAGGTGCATAATTGAAATTAGCACGGATTTTGGATATTGATATAATATAATATTGATATATATATATATATATATATATATATATATATATATATATATATATATATATATATATTAAAAATTAACCAGATGTTTATTACTACAATGCTACACTTGCAATGATAAAGTGAGAAGAACTATTCATTTAAAAAATGTCTATTAAATTATTATTATTTGTTTTAAGAATCAGATGTAGCGAAAAGAACTAGAATTTTACCCTATAAATGAAGTGTTCAATTCCAACCACTTTTATACCTATTTTTAGAGTTAGATTATTCGGACGTTTCTCATTTTTACATATATGATTAGTATGTTTTCAAATACGTTTTAGTTTCTTGTAACGTGTATACTTTTTTCAATATCTAAACGATGAAAAAAATGAACAGCACTAATTTGCTTATAAATGAGACATGACATATAAGTCTATGACTAAATCAAGGTCGTAAAAGTGTTTGTAAGTTTAACATTGTTCTAATGGAGCTTCCTCTTCAGAAACTACTATGCCGACATGTCAATTTACTTCATAGAATACATACATCTGACGCTCCATCTTGTAATATCTCCATGGGTACCTGTTAAATGAATTAATGTTCAGATGTTTATTACTGCCCCATCTATTGCCCTTGAAGAGGGCACTAGAATATTTGCGAGAAACAGTCATCCACGAAAGTAGAATATAAGAACTTGAGGTTTGGATTGGTTACTAGTCGATGTCTTGGTATGACATCATCTCTACTCCAAACCGCGGAGGTGGTTCTTTATTAGTCATTACATAAGGATGTCTGTGTCGCCGCACTTTCACCTCTCTCTCGGAGTCCTGGGTGTGCTGGCTCAGTAGAGAAGTCAGTGTCCCATCCTCCAGGCGGCCTGAGCCAGGGTCACTCGTACTTGTCCTGCCTCTGGCGCGTCCTCTGGTCACTCAGACCCCAACCGCAAATGCGGCATTCTTCTGTAAGTGATGGGTTCTGCAATGCCTCCTGTACATCTGCTCTCATCGCGATCTCATGTAACCGTGGTTAGTTGCGGACCTCGGACAATGAGACTCAGCATATCCATACCATCCTAGTCTTAGGCTCAGCATACACATACTCGCTGATTACATCCTAGCCTTAGACTCAATATACACATATCAGCTGGTTACATCCTAGTCTTAGACTCAGAATACACGCTGGTTATAACTTAGTCTTAGACTCAGCATATCCATACCATCCTAGTCTTAGGCTCAGCATACACATACTCGCTGATTACATCCTAGCCTTAGACTCAATATACACATATCAGCTGGTTACATCCTAGTCTTAGACTCAGAATACAAAACCGCTGGTTATAACTTAGTCTTAGACTCAGCATATCCATACCATCCTAGTCTTAGACTCAGCATATCCATAACCGCTGGTTACATCCTAGTCTCAGTACCACTCTCATTAGATTGATCATTACATTCCGATATGTTCATCGAGATATTATACTAATAAGTAGTCGATAAGCTTAAAGTCGAAGACGTAATAGATACTCAGAACGGACAAGAGAAATGTTTTATCGTTATCTATATGACATTCGTCTTACCACATTTCAGTCACTCAATTAAAATCACGAGTGTCCAAAATCACGGCGTTCAAATATTTAAAGTAATAAATCTGCTGTGAGAGTGATATATTTAGGTCATGTTGAAAATAAACGACACCATATTTTATCAAACTGGCTAATATAGTTGTCTGTGGAGGCAATCGGTCAAGCAGTTGTGCAAATCCATCATCTCCAAATTGCTAACGGTCGCCAACTGAGATAATCAGACGAGCGTATTTCAAGATAGCTTTCAACATGTGGCAAATAAAGCGCTTATAACCGTTGTGAAAACTAATCACCGCCTAATGAACTCCCAGCGAGGCAGCCTGTTGTCTGGTGGCGCGGCGTGGCCGAGTGGTCACTGACGGATCGCCGCGATATGGAGCCATTAGGGCAGTCTCGTGTCGGTGCAGCTAATGGCATTATCAATCCACAGTCGGACAAGGGTACTGCCGCGGGTACAGTCACGTGTGGAAACAGAGATAGTCCTGTATATAAAACTCTGTTATCAGTATAAGGAGTGCAGAGTCTGCAGCAGTGTGGAGGACACATGCAACGTTCCTGGAATCATTACGTCACCAACATGTGCCCAGCATGTTGCGTACTTTTGCTAATTAATTATCTTGAAGTTCCTCAAAAATTACTTGCTCAGTTTATTTGTACCTACATTACACTATTACGCATCCCTTCAACTTAAATATCAATTATAATATAATATTATCAGGTCCGTTCAGACCAATCAGCTATAAGCAATGATGCCGTCTCGTCCCTCAGCACACTCTAAAGAGGTTTTTAAATTTCGAATTTAAAGTGAATGGAATTGTAATAGATGATATCACGAATGTGATTATGTAAACCAATTTTATGTTATACGCAGACCTATTTTAATGGTTTTGTGAATTAAATCAGATACTTTTCGACTGAAAAGTAGAACGATGGATTTAAGTCAAGAATTACTAAACGTATGCTACACATTATTTAGCAAGGTTACTCGTTTTATAGTCAACAATTAAAATATTTTACGGTTCTTAAGATCTTTAAAAATTTCAAAATGACCAATTCCTTCATGGGGTAATGGATTACGTAAAGGGAGGAAATATGCATCCAAACCAACAAATGAAAAAGAACTTTTTCCTGCAAGCTACATTCTACATAGCTTTTCAAAGGCTATGTATCCATAAAGAAATACACACTTACTGTTGCTACAGTGCCAGATGAATATCCAGTCAAAGAGTTTCTCGTTAACATTGGATTAAATAAAAAAACTACACACAAAAATTTAGTATAGTATTTAATAGTGTTTGTATGTGAATTATTGAAATTTTTAAAATGAGACATTCACATAAATCTAAGTTGAAATATAATGGAGTAAAAGTGAAGTTTAACATTGTTGTTATGGGATAAAACTCAAGGTCGTTTCACGACTAAAGTAAAAATACAGGTATCTCTTTTAGTATCTCTTTTTGATATGCTCATCAACGTAAATATACAAAGTGTGACAAGTTCAAACGATAGAAATGTTATTTTCTATGTTCTCGTTTTTATAACAATAGTCCGGCTCAGTCGGAGGAAGTTGGTTTTAAATAGTGACAATTTACGTGCCATAAATATATCTAAAACCGTTCGAGATACAAAAACGTTATTCATGACAATAAGTTTTAGATACGTTATATGCATTACAGAATTCTTTTAAATTTTCTCTAAGTACCGAAAGAAAGGAGTTATGAATTTAAAACAATCCATTCATTCAGTTAAATGTCCGAAATAAAGGCGAGGAATGGCGTACTAAGCTGGTCAACCAACTTAACCGATATATTCACGAGATCAACAGTTTAACCAAGTTTTAACTGTGTTTTGCTTTCTTGGGATAGTTATTGTTTTTACAAGGCGTGCTAAGAGCATATAACAGATAGTTATGTACACTTATGTAACGTTATGTACATTTTGTTTCTTGGATGTTACTAATAGGACAATATCAGTAGAGAGAATTTGTATACACAATCTATCTAAAATTATGATGTGCGAAATTAAATAACATTTGAAAGTCGTAGCGAAACTGAAATCAAATCACTTTACATACTTTCTAAGTTACTTACTTTTTTAAGTGAATAGTCAAGCTTGAAATCATTAACTGAAACGATGTGGTTCCGTTTTAATACTATATATTTTCTTAGTGAATGTATATAATTTTAATTCGCGCCCATTGTACGGGTCGCGTGGACCAGCCTCCAGACAGACCAGCGCTCCCAACCCCTACTTAGGAGCAAAGTGGGACATTAACACCAGATGAGAGAGTTTTATAAACGGAGTGATGAAAATTGACGACTTCCTTGACTGTCTGTCGCTTAATTGTGAACATACTTAACCTTATTCGGGCCGGCCGGGCCGCTCTGGTGTGGGGTCATTGTGACTCGAGCGCGGCGTCAGCGGGCTCGTCTCGGTCACTCCGGACGACTGACCTTGGCAATCAGCTGTTAACAATCAAGTGTGATTTGTTACACCCGGACAGTCGAGTCTGGCAGTGCCGAGTGTGTGCGAAAGTGCCAACTAGCTCGTCCTTGCCCTCGCACATCGTGCATCATGATATGTTGCCGTTATCACAAGAAGCCGAATTTAGATAACGTCTTATCGTACACATAAATACTTTAGCAGTCATTAATCGTGTTTAATGGTTTATACTTCAATATTATTCTACACTCGTGAAACCCATTCACAAACTTTCAGTTGGTAAAATTACATACAGTTAATGGTGATTTGGAATGATTGATCGCAGTGCTAGTTATGTACAATGTAGCAATTTTTTCCATTCATTGTAATATCACCCTTTGATGTTTCTTATAAAATAAGAATCATGAAAATGATCTGTTATTGTGCAATAAGAAGGAGACATAAATGGTGCCTTTACTCATCAAAAAATTGGAACGTGTAAAACAATCTTAGTTCTTAGGCGAACGCGGCCTCATCTAACATGTAAAATTTAGAATTTAAATATTGTGCAATTCATACCGCGTCGAATCACTGATTGGATAGTTAAATTCTGAAAATATCTCGACTAATCATTAATGAACTTGAATTAAACCGAAACTGTAAGAGGGAAAACTCGGGTGTCACATAATGAAATTATATACACATAGTTAAGATATTCTAACAATTTCTAACGCTTATTACAATTAAAATATTGTATCCTTAGTTGGTTGAGCGTAAGCGAAACTAATCACTTGAGAGGTTGGAAACATTTCACTTATAGCTTTCTGTCTATCTACGTCTCTGTCCGTACGATTTTTCAAGAACGAACTGACATATTGGTTTGAAATTGAACATGAAGCTACATTTATATGCGATAAGGCCAAGCGTAAGCAAACATTTTAAATTGGACAAATGGGAATTTGTAAAAACCTTTATAACTTTCAGCCCCAAACGTCTATGCTTACTCTACAACAAGTGTATACATAATGATGTATAATTATTCTTTATTACCATGTAACTTAGTAATATTGTAGCGTAATGAAATGAGCAATAGAGTTGCACGCAACATTACGCGACACGTTGTGTAACACACTCCCCTAACATTATCAGTATCGTGTTGTACGCTGGTAATAAGGATTCAGCAAATTAAGGCATGTTAACGGAAGTGCATTACCTCGTTCAGAACTTGGTGTTTAGTGGTGTGTACTTAGTTAACAAGCTAAAGACAATTTAAGAACTTAGACCCAATTTTATAATGTGGCCGAGTATAAAGTGGAGTAGCTGATGTCGGGGTGAGGGGGGGAGGGTTACATTACAGGCGCTAATGGAGATGTATCAGTGGTGCGCCTGGCTAGCATCACAATGAGGGGAATTACCCCTGACAAATAGCCTATCACTGCCTGGCCCCGACATATTAGTTAGCTTATACTTTGTCGATCAACAGTTCTTGAATCTCAATGTCCTCTGCGGGAAGAGTTTGACTGGGGCTGGCCGCTCCGCGCATATCCTCAGCATCATTAAATATCGATCCGGGAGTCCATGAAAACTGTTTCTGTGTGTAATTCACAAATTAAAAGTACTTAAACATTGTTTAATAATATATACTTCAGGCAAACAACGTCTATATAAAGTAAAGGGTGTTTCGCGAGAGGTTATCATGACTTCAGAAAATTATAGTAGACACAAAAACAAGCTAAAACATCATATAAACATATGTTATATCTCGCTTAGTTTAATGTTCGCCCACATGAGCTTTTGATTAAAAGTCCTTCCTTCTCTATCTATTCTCATTGGATTTAAATGTAATCAATATGTTTACAACGAAATATTTAGAAAATGTTATGAGACCAAGAAGTTTTAGTTTTCTCCAGGTTCATAAATAATGGGGTTGTGACTTCTGAATAAGTTTAAACGGCCGTCATATTGAACGAAATGGCGTACCAAACTAGACCATGATTCTAATTCATCTGTTTCAATATGGCCGCAGTTAAAAGTTATAAAAATTAAATGTTTCGTAAACGGTTTTACCTAAAGATTTGCAAGAAATTTGTTTCTGTGGAACATTTTAATAATGACGTGTTGTCAGGTTTACTCGATAATGACCTAATAAGTAATGAATTGTAGTGGTTGGAAATGACATATTGGTTAAGGTAATATTATATTTATTTATGATTACTACGGAATATATTAAGATTAAAAACCATTTATCGTTATCCTTCATTATCCTTACCCAACAATTTCCTATCACTACTAATCCCCTGTGTGAGATGTCCGGGGATAAGTTACCGGAAGAAGGCAGGAACTACCGCCAGCCTACCAGAGACCGCCTGCGGTAGGGTCGGCGCTGTGTCGAGGCGTGCGCTACACCGCGGCGTATAGGATGAAGCGCCATCAATAACTCGCATAAATATTGATCGAGACATTCGACATGCTCTTGCATACTGAGCCTTGTGGAGACTGTGCGTGCACAAATGTCAGACGGCCTCGCCGTGGCTATGGATGGTGCGAGTTACACGAAATATGTGGGAACAGCCGACTATGTGGGAACAGCCACTACTGCACTGTACCCTGAATATTACCGGCTGATTTTCGAAAAACAACTTTATACAATTGATAGCTGGAATGGATTAATACACAGAACCTGTGCGATATTTGGGTGCTTAATGTGGGAAGGTCACAAATATATATTATGGACGAGGTAATATCTGTCTGTTTTTACCTAGGTCGTTTGACATTTTCTCATTATAATTAAACATCTTATACCAATGAATTTCTCTAATTTTGGTATAAGATTTTCCTTGCGAACAAGCCAAAGCAGTTATTGTCTGTTTATTGCAATACAATTATAACCTAACGTCTATTCTCAAGAATTAGACCTTTTTATTCATCCACCATTTTCCTGTGTGTACTACCCAATTCCATGTTTTTCAAATTTCAGCCAAATTTCAACAAAAAGGTACAAAGTTTCTGGTTGAAT
Organism: Homalodisca vitripennis; assembly: GCF_021130785.1. NCBI lineage: Eukaryota > Metazoa > Arthropoda > Insecta > Hemiptera > Cicadellidae > Homalodisca > Homalodisca vitripennis. The sequence continues at coordinate 147,430,046 of NC_060210.1, forward strand.
TTTCACCATTTATGAAACAAAAACCAAACAACACGTATGACCACAGGGTTATAAAAAAGTAGTTTTATGTTTAGTAAAATTACAGCAACAATAATCATTATGGCACGGAAATTGAATTATCCGCAGTAATTATATTTTGCATTATTGCATTAATTTCAGAAGTTGTGTATTGATATATGTAGTAATATTTTACTTTACTCCAACTTTTCTTTTACTTACTCCGAGTTTCTCGAAACATTTACATTCACCTTACTGGTTCTCGTAAATTGCCACGTAAGAAACTCAATACAGCAAGGTACCTTTGAAATCTTTGAGTTTTACAGTGTTGGAAGGATAAGTTACACATAGATCATTACTACTGCAGTTTTTTTGTATTTTTGTCCGTAAGCAAATACACTTTTGGAATTGGTAGAGTTATCATCCTAGAGTTTTATTACATAATTTGATATTACTCTATGGTCATCAGAGGGGTGAATGTTATCTGTGAGGGTCCCACCCCTCTCTGGCCACAATGAGGTCACTGTGTTAACGTGCTCGCGCTCCCAGTAATCCCTTGAGTTACTTGTTACCTCGGCCGCGAGCTGTGGGCTGCCCCTCCCTCTTCCACATCAATTATCTCGGTAAATGCTCCTGTAAGTGCTGGTAACATCTGTTCACATCAGCTATTCTTTCTATAGATGGTGTCAATTACTTCAGAGGCTTACGATCCAATAAGGCAAATCCACAATGTTAGATATTGAGAAAGGGCGTTTATTTCTCGTGATTGATAAAAGCACGTCGTATTAGCCTTCTAAATGGGAGGAACACTAGTAGAACACCATGTATTTTCCATAGTCTTTAGTTGCTTACCTAACTAATTTAAAGTACTTTCAATACAAAATGAGCCGCATATGTGTGTTGTTCACCCTATCCCTCCTATACTAATGCGATTGATTAAATCGTAATCCACTAAAACTGCCCAGACTTGTCACTTCATGGATACAAGTGTACACAAACCAATAATCACCTTGCTTTTAAGTGTCGAACCGGCTTTCCATATCTATTAATTGTTATGGAGTAGTGCGTCTCTTCTTTCAATACGTAGGAGATCTAACATAACTGCCTACGGGACTTTCGTTGTGCCTATCTGGTTGGAAGGGAATAGAATTATTTTGCCAATCGTTTTCTGATAAGTATATCATATCATTCGATTTTTACAATTATTCGATTATAGACTAGATTAAGTGATTTCTGTTCTGGATTTATTCGGACGGACATGATAAAAATAATAAGGCTAGTTTTTCCAATGGCTAAGGTGGACCCATAACTTCTCGGATTGCTTCTGAAGAAGCCTGTGCTATAATTGCTAGGGAGTTGAGGGATAATTCCTGTACATTCTCGAACGAGCTGCAGATATTCAAACATAGAGCCAGACAAGTTTCCGTTGCAGTTATACGTTGTGATATCTTATCATAAAATAAGTCTCTTATCAGAAAAATAGTAAATTTACATAAACATGGTAGAGTAAGTTTGGAAACCAACTCTACTGTATGATTTCAACATGTTAATAGTGCTTTAACTTTATGAAAGATGTACATTCTATCCGTGAAATGAAATGTAAAACCTAACAAAAAATGCTGAAAAAGGTGTCGTAGTTGTTATTAGTGCAAGTTCCCAATCTCCCCAAAACTGACCGATTCTTTCTAGAGATCCAACCAGCAGAACTGTGGAAAACATGAAGTGTCCAAAGAGCCATGAAGTCTAAGTGTTCAAACCTGAGAAAACATAATGCCTCAGTTAAATAAAACTGAGAGTGAATTAAATGTAAATCAAACACCGTAAAAGGTCTTTAGCAAAGTAATCATTGAATACTTTACTGTTACATACTAGCAACGATGTAATACTATCAGAATTTCGTTATAGCGACTCCTCTATCACAAATTTGGAGGAGAGCTTGCACGTTTTCCATATACTAAACATGTTCCCCACGTTTGTAAATAACTACTGTTTACATAAGTTCTGCACTGATGTGGGAACATGTTTGAGTGTGAAAGTCGTGTTGGGGTCCGGGTCCGGGCACGAGCCAAGTAAGCCGTCTGCTCCCTCACACTGCGGTGACCCGAGGCCGAGCTGTATGGCCGGGGGCTGCACGATCCCTACTGATGGATTTATCGCCTATCAACTATCGGGCCGGCCCGGCCTGGCCTAGGCCGCTGCTGCTTGTCCCTACACTGACAGAACTCGCAGTATAACACTCCTCCATAACTCTCTCCTCTGCCTTTGATCTTGTGTTACTGTGCTAAGAACAGAAGTTAAAAGGAGAAACCAAAAATTATACCCGTACAGCCTATGTCGTCTATTTTTGCTACGTTCTTTCTTTAAAACTTGAGTATATGCATAAATATAAACGTTAATTTTTGTTGCAGGTTGGTATCGTTATATGAAGTGCTGTACCAAGGTGGTAAGATGATTCATTTATTGTTTAATCTTGCCTTATCTGGCTTGGTATTCTAATTACATATATAGATAATTTTAAGAGATGCAATATATTAAACTTATTTTCAATGTTTTGCCTGGATTTTTTGGACTCACTGCCGCAGTTACTCATTTCCTAACTCACATTTATTAGAGTTACCAAAATGTAAATATGTAGCAATAAAAATATAGTACGGTGCAATAAGAGTATAATATGTCGTGCATTTGATTCATAAAGCCATGGAGTTACATCTTTTTAAAATTCATTTGTATTTTACGGCACCAACTCTTTTATTTTTGCATGTTACACTGATATTTGGGCAATCAACTAAGTTATCAAAATTACTTTCTTTTTTAACTGTACTACAATAATACTGCCAGTGGTTTTAGTATTAGACACACTGGGACCCCCTCAATGTCCTATCACCCTGAGCATAGGTATTAGTAATGACTTAGTTTCGTTTATTATTAACATTGTTTTAATAAAAAAGGAAGGCTGACCCCCTTTCAAACCTCGTTATGTCCGTCCTCATGGCTCACTGGCCTGTGCGAGGATCTTACAAAGTAGAATTAGGGAGAGAGTGGATACAGGGTCGACGATACTGATAAGTAGCCCTAAAGTCTCTGACAGGATTTGAACCCGCGTTATATGTGACTAAGATCTTAAGTCCGACTTTTTAGACCGATCTCGCATCGCCACTCCCAGTAAATGTTGGTTATATTCTGTTATATTGTAATAAGACCAGTCCATATTGTCCCCCTACCTTATTATGTCTATTAGGAAACTACGTTTTGAGGAACACACATGGTAATCACACGAGAAATATCCGAAGGAAGTTTTGAAGTAGTAATAAGCTAACTATGAAGAACTACGTAATATCGTTGCATCATGTCCAGAGTGTCCAGAAACCAATTTGTCATTATATTTTCATAATGACTTCACACAAAATTTACAGTTTAGGACTACAATTTTTCACGGCTTTAAATTTGTTTATGGTGTTTTTCAAGAAACATTAAAATTTTAACCAGCCTTTCTACAACATAACAAACTATTAGTAGCAAGCGAGCCAGGGTTGAGTGGTTGGGTCTCCTAGTTTTCCATACCTAGTTTCACAACCTGAGCCACACAGAGTGATTACTATCGGAAGAGAGCGAGTGGGTGTCGTCACTCCCCGCATCAGCTGAGCGTCACAGTCGGTCGTAGTGGGCGCTGGGAGAACAGCTGGCCCCACATTACCGCAGATATCATCTGCATAATACCCAGCAGTCATTGATAGATTGTGGTGCCGAAACTACGCAACTGGGCATCACCGCATCAACTGTGTGTGCATCACAGTCGCGGTGGGCGCTGGACGAACAGCTGGTCACAGTGATGTCATCGCCATCTGACTGACCGACTCTCACCTTGACCAAGCCGAATTATTGTTTCCTAGAAACCCCGCAGTGGCTGGTGACAAGCCTGTAAGTTTGTCTTGTCGAGTGAAAACAAAGACAACTTCTCATTCTGATTGAAACCTAAACTTTGTATCTTACCAGATTATAATTTATTAACCCAGATCTCACTTTAACTGTCGACATGTCAGGGGCTTTGGTTAATTTGCCAACTCGTGGAACGTCCAAGGATATTAAAACCGCCAGACTTGACACAAATCCATTCTTCTGAGTGAACCCTGGCAGGAGAATCGTCGGCCCCCTGTTGGTCAGATCTCGGAACCAGTTCCACAACAATAGATCCCTCCTCGCCACCTCCTGAGACTGTGTCCTCGCCCATTGTGTGGCGGCTGTTGAAGGGGATATTAATCTACAAAAACTTTGCTTTTCAATGAAACGAATATTTGACGGTGTCAAAGAAAGAAATAAGGTAAAATATCGTATATCATTTGTCGATAAGGCAGTAGTTATGTATTTGCTTGGGTTATATTTCTTATATTTCGGGATGCCGGAGAACACCACTGAATGCAAGAGTATGTCCCAAGCACTTTAGGAAAGTTGGCGCCTCTAAGTGCAGTTTGTGATCTAATTTCATCTCGGTTGCCAGGCGGGGGAGTTTTTCAGGGGTCGGTGCGGCACGGCATGTTGCGGCCAGGCTGCGTCTTTTTCACGCCTCACACGATGTGTTATTGGATACAAAAAGTGATCAGGGCAGACGAGGCCAATATCTGGGGATCAATAAGGCCGGAGCGTGCGGTCCTGGTCCAGCTGTCAAACCCGCAAACTGCACGACAATTAATGGCTGCTTCAGGTCTTTGACTTGACAATTTATCGTTCTAGTATCGGTTTGTTGTTGCATGGTTAATATCTACATAAGAAGTACTTGTACGAAACGAAACGTCGGTTTACATCAGTCAATTACTATGATAAGTTGTAGGTTATATGACCGAAACGTAATTAAATGATGTTTTATTAATTCTAACAACACAATTGATTATCTTGTGTGTTAAATTGGAGAATGGATATCTGTTGAACTCCACCGCACAAACCGACACTTCAAGCCTTCAGGAACCAGTTCGCTATTTAGTTACTGCCAAATGAAACGTTTACTAACATATTGTTACAGATTTCACTATAAACACTAAACACTTCGCTTTCAAATATTACTTCCCAAACGCTGAATGCTCTAGAAACAAGGACGCTCTCGTGAATGTTCTCGTTAATTATTTGGTCAGTTCCAAACAATACACATGCTATCCATTTTTTATTTGTTTGGATATTTAGTTTTATAAAAATGTAAAATTAAAACTTTCTAGGTCATAATTGTCCGTATGTAATTAATTTGGGCTGACTATAGTGAATCAAACACTTTTACCCCCTTATGTTTCGATGAGAAATTATAAACGATGTACAATTATTAAAGATATAATTTCTACGCATCCAAATTCTTCTTGTATATTTATTGAATATTAATTAATAGAAAAAGTTCATAAAGTTAAACACACTTTTCTAAATAACACGAAAATCGCGAAATTGTTAGGATATATATGAAATATATCTGTAAAATGACATACAATTCTACGACTACAAGTAAGGACATAAAATTGAGGTCTAAAACTTTTCTTATTGTGCTAAAAGATGGCCACTAATACAGCCGGTTTGGAATCAACGAGAGAGCTAACAAACAATATTAACAATTTATATTAACAATGTATTGTATTGTTTTCCCTCTATTTATATTTTGAAGAAAATCTGAGCCGAGAATGGTTGAATCGATTTGTCATATTTCGGCATGCTCCGTAGTCTGGGTTGAGAATCAATATTCGGACCACGTACCGTTGGGTCATTACCATTGCATTATGTGTCCGACCATCCCAGATGCCTCGGAGATGTGGTACAGAGAGTGGATGTGCTGGCCGACATCGTGCTCCAAGTGGCTTTATACTTGACAGTCTCGAGTATGCAACAGCATAGCTAACATGTTAACTGACCGCGCTGATAAGAATAGTCGGTATTTAAAACGTAAGATAAGCGCACGCAACACCACTAAGTCAGTACAGTGGTTGTAAATTAAAGACAACTACTATCAATTAAGATGACTCAGTGCCGCGGCAGACTGTCTCAGACTTATCTGTTCCCGAGAGAAGTGCACTCCGGCTGTTAATGCATCACTAAGTGCAGCGACCACAATTGTACTCGGCGAATGACCTCTTATATCTTGTGTTGTAAACATTGTGACACGATCTTTTATTCATCTCAGGCCCGCTGCCATATATTGGGATTTGTCTTCATCCCCGGCTATATCTCAGATCATCTCGGTCGTGTATGTGGTGAACCCCGTCTTTATATACTCGATGCATATTTCAGTGTTCTCTGCGTATATTACGAAAAGAGCGAGCCAGAGTGTGGTGTTGATTCGCGTATAACTTGAATAGCAGAGAGTACAAAAGCGCTCAGTCGTCTTGGCTTGCTCGACGTTTTCTATATTGTCGTCTACAATAGTGACAACTCTATAAGGTTGAAATCAAATCGTTTTATTGTTTGCTTTTTTAAAGATGGGATTTTATACACAGTGTTCGTGATTGTTTTAAGATAAAATAAAATAAAAACGTATTAATGTATTAACGTAGTGTTTAAAAATGACTATATTTAAAAAGCAAGGCTCTCACTCACTCACCTCTTGATAATCCAGAAAGTTGAAATTTGGCACACGTATGCCTCATGACTTAAATAAAAAAAAAAACTAAAGTACGAGTATTTTCATAAAGATGGACCATCCACAGAGGTTAAAATGGGGTTGCAGCCCGTAGAAAAATTACAGTTTTGTTTTACAACTTTCCAATGTCCTAGAAAGATGAAATTTGACACACATGTATATTATCCTCTCTTACTTAAATACTTCAAAGCGGCAGTAGATTACAAAGGCCGGAAGTAGTCACTTTTAGACCGATAAAGGCAAACGGTAATGCGGCAGAGAATATATATAGTATAGTGTATACCAGAAGTAGATTAAAATGCCCGGAAGAGACGCTTTTCAACCGAAGATGACTTTCCAGATTAGCATATGTATATATTTTCTAGATCAGAGCATCAGGAATTACTAAGAACGGCGGAATATTACAAGGGCTGAAAGAAGATACTATTTGAAGAAAGTAGTTTTTTTTTTAATTGAGTAGTTATATATTTGTATCGTGAAACCAAGACAAACTCTTCTCTGGCGTGTGAATAATGATTGATTCGAGCAAAAATTCTTTTTCACGCGCTATCTGAAATAAGAACCTATGACAGTTGTTGTTAACCTTGATCATTTTAATACCGAACAATGAAATAATATTTACATACTTAATATATACATAATATACGCATTTAATATGTTCATGTCGGATTCCGATTAAAAATAATTATAGGGTTCCTTCATATAAGTATAAGTGCTTTCTCAGATTACAACATACTGTATTTTTCACTTTGACCTAAAACAGTTACTCATTCTGACTTAAAAAAGAGCTAACTATTCGTTCAAGTATTATGGAACTTAACAGAGAAATGTTTGTATTTCGTTGGTACTCGTAT